>NW_028225179.1:129823334-130110992 GCF_052327205.1 Somniosus microcephalus
CCCCAGTCGCTCTCTCTTCCCCCCCCAGTCGCTCTCTCTCTCTTCCCCCCCCCCCCAGTCGCTCTCTCTCTTCCCCCCAGTCGCTCTCTCTCTTCCCCCCCAGTCGCTCTCTCTCTTGCCCCCCAGTCGCTCTCTCTCTTCCCCCCCAGTCGCTCTCTCTCTTCCCCCCCAGTTGCTCTCTCTCTTCCCCCCCCAAGTCGCTCTCTCTCTTCCCCCCAATTCGCTCTCTCTCTTCTCCCCCCAGTCGCTCTCTCTTCCCCCCCCCAGTTGCTCTCTCTCTTCCCCCCCAGTCGCTCTCTCTCTTCCCCCCCCAGTCGCTCTCTCTCTTCCCCCCCCAGTCGCTCTCTCTCTTGCCCCCCAGTCGCTCTCTCTCTTCCCCACAGTCGCTCTCTCTCTTCCCCCCCCAGTTGCTCTCTTTCTTCCCTCCCAGTCGCTCTCTCTCTTCCCCCCCATTCACTCTCTCTCTTCCCCGCCAGTCGCGCTCTCTCTCTCTTCCAACAACAACATGCCCTCGAAAAAGCCTCGGCACTGCCGGGCACTCCAGCTAGTTACTTATATTTGCATTTTCTATCTTACAGAGGACAAGATACGCGAGAATCAACTAGGTATAATATTTTTAGATAATAACATTGGTTTGGAGCGCGCCTTAAAGCAGCAATATTCATAATATTCCATTTATTATCACGGTGCCTTTCATTTAATGTATTATTGGATTTGTTATCTCTCTAATCAATGAATTAATATCTCTGCCCTTCCCTTCACCGTATTAAATTTTGAAATGTATCTTTCAGCAGGCGAATGTTTATAGCAAATAACACAAAATAATTCGTACTCTGGTATATTTCTCCTTAAATTAAATTTTAATGTTTCAGACTGCAGACAGTATTTTACAAAAAAAATTCCACTTATGACATTTGTCTGCATAGAAAAATTAAAGCCACTTTCACGTAGAAGCCTTTTGTTAATAAAATAACATTTACAAAAATTGCAAGTCACTTAAGCAGTATTTGTTGAAAAATAAATATTTATGGCACATTGATGGCAGCAGGAATGATCAGAAAAAAGTAATTCAAATTGAGCAATAATTTGTATGTTTTGTAATATTGTTACAATAGTCAGTCTTCTGACGATCAGGCTTATGAAAATGGGGGGAAATGCGTTCTCACCCGGAAGGCAGTCAGTGTTCTCACCAACTGCCGGTAACGGCCACCCGAAATAGCCGCCGCGCTAAAGGAGGTAACTTTAAGTGGGGGACATTGTGGTAGGCGGTGCAGCGCTAACCTTAGGTGCAACCGTCCTGGCGGTGTTACGTGAGGGATCTGGGACCAATTTGTTGCGCTGGTGCGGCTTTGCTCTTCCACTAGCGTCTGTTTGCGAGGCTATGAAGCTCGCAATGCATTGTAGGCAGTGAGGAACCGTGAAATTTAAAGGGTCATACACATTCAAGCAACGGAAAATAAAATGTACCTATTCAATACTTTTTTTCAGCCATTTATCTCTTTTTCCAAATAAACAACATGTAAAAGATGTTGCAAATGTCAATATTCAGCACTTAAAGCTAAATTACCTTCCTAAACTCAACAATTGGGTAAACTTCCTCAGCACTACCACAGATGGCTCAGCAAGCCAGAGAAGAGACACACTGGCTCTCGCACGCAGCACTCCAGCTTTGTGCAGGGGGTCAACAGTGCAGACTTGCACTGTACCCATAGAGGCCAGGAGGTTCCCCCAGAAAGAACAATGTGGGAGTACACTACCAAGGCAGTCACTGCCAGCAGTTTGGCCCCAACCACGTGTCTCCAGTGCGCAGAGAAGCTTGATGATCTTAGACAAATGTGCATGAAAAGCGGCTTGTGGAAGATACAGTAAATAAAGAAGATGACACAAACGCCAAAAAAAAGCCCAGTAATACTTGAACTAACTGTGTGAAATAAGGTTCTTATTGTAGTTTACTAAACCATGTTCGGCCAGACTAGCTTTTGACATGGAGGCAAGATTTGAAATTGAGTGAAAAGCATAGGGAGAGAGAATAGCTTTAGTTTCAGCTAAAGACAAGACTGTGGAGGCACCTTGAACAAATAGGAATAAAATAAAGGGGAGCCTACACAAACAAAATGAAATATAAAAGGAAACTGCATTGCAAATAGGTGGGAGAACTCACGGATATAAAGAATGGGAAAGATTTGCTACAATACTCATTAGACAACTTGCTGCAAGTAATGGGAAACACGTGGACCCTAAGATTCGTGAGAAAGCTCATGGTCTTCCGCCTTTACTTCGGTGGAAGTCCCGCAGTAATGCATTCAACAGCTGTTTCCAGTTATTTCCATAATTTCTCCGGGAGGACAGCAAGTCTCCCGGCAAAGTTAAAATGGAGGACCGAGAATTCCCAATGCCAGTGGTGTTACGTTCAACATCTAGAAAAATTTAGGAAGCTAAACAATGTGCACGATTTATAGCCAGACCAAGGGGAATACAAGTCTAGAGAAATGCTGCTAAAGCCTTAAATTGCCTTGGGAAGCTTTATTTAGATTGGGGTTTTCAAGAGTCAAACTGAGAGAAATTGGACAGCACTTTCAGAGATTTGGATCATGCATGGTGGGGCGAATGGTCCCCTGCTGTGCTGTATGATTCTATTATACAAAACATATAGGCAGATCTCGCTAGAAAGGATACAGAAAATACTGTTCCAAACATGAAAGGGGTGACCTATGAAAAGGGATTTGGAAAGCTTAAGCTTTATAGTTTATAAGAGGTTCAAAGAGCAATTTTATCCATGCGTATATGTTTCTTCTAATTTCCGCATGTGTTCTGCGGTGGTTGATGGCGGAAACCCTGAGAAATTGTGCAAATTTCTAAAAACGGACGCTTCCATCGGGTTTCATCAATCTTCCCCTGAAGTTAGCATGGAAGAGCAATGGAGCACCGGGTCCTTGCATGGCAAATGGACTTTATGATTATTCTACTCAGAATTACTTCTTCAAAGTATGAAAAGACTGTAGAACCAAATGGCCCAGATACAAATAAATGAAAAGCTAATTTACGCAGGTATCACGAGCATGGTCTTTACTCAGTGTGAAAAGATATGCAAATAATCTTTTAACCGGGGAAGAAAAGCCTTTCTGTCATGGAAAATGCAGCTAGATCGTATGATTGGACAGGTGGAGATTATCAACTTACCGCCTCGGTGCACAACTTGCATTCCAGATCGGCGGCCGGTTCTATAAACCGCCCGAATTACCTTTCATTGGAAATAAAAATCCTTTGGTTACTATAAACAGGGGCGGATAGAAATTATTTTGGGCAATAATGTAACGCCCACTGTTCAGTTGTATTGTAAATGTTTACTTTTTCCTCAAAGCAGCAACATATAGACTGTTCACTCTATCACCTACGAATGGTTGATACGTTATTTGTGGTATTTAAGGACACATGATAAAACTAATAGATAATTAGCAATATATTTTTGTTAGAACGTCAGAAAATAGAAGCCATTCAACAGAATATTGGTAAGACCACTGATCTTCCCCATGCTATATTTTTTTACGATTTCATGTGAAGGTGTATTCCGTGGAAGAGTAGATTTATCGGCTCTTCATTGGAATTTTGAGACCTGCGTCAAAAAGCAAACAAATGGAATTTCGACAGGTTTTCTGCCGGTCTCCCGCCATACCAACCCGCCATCATAAATGGCCCTTCGCAAAGTTAGGGCGGCAGATCGAGATCACCCCATAAAATCCATCAGTTGTCATTATCACAAGATATCTAATGGTCGTAGGAAGAATTGCTCTAGTCTCTATGTACATGAGGTGGTAAATATCTGCATGAAGAACGAGACGTTTCAAAGCTGTGCGTTTAGCAATGGGCACTTTTGTTAGCTCAGGTGGGAAACCAGTTGAAACGCCAACATACAGGGCAAACCGCTTAGATAAACTCTTTACTCCATTATTCTAGGTATTTCGCTGGAGTAACTGCGATAGTTTGGGATATCCCTCAGGAACATTCCACTACATTTAGTCATCAGAGCAATTCCTCCTGATGACTCATTGGCCCAGAAATTTGGATCGGAGATTTCCCGCGGGTGCAAGCCTCCGAATTGCACTTACCTTGCGCGCCAGCCATTGAGATGTGGGCCCACGTGGTATTCCGATCCTGCGCTTCCTTCTACTGCCGGCACACAGGGCTTGTGTATCCCAGGGGCGCCGATTGTTCGAAGCACCTCCTGGGATCACGTGGGCCATGGAGAGCCAATGGTAGCAGGGAATGCTTCATTCATAAATTTGACAGGAAGAGCTGTCAAACCTATGAATACTATAAGCCCCAAAACATCACTAAAACTTCAACTAAATTTTAAAAAAGTCACATCTTTAAAATAACTATAAATTACATGTAATAACTTTTTTATACAATAATTTTATTTTTTGAAAAAATGAAATACATTTTCTAATGGGGCTAAAAATAAACTTACCTTTCTTTAAATTATTTAAAAATAATAAACCTGTGGAAAAAATGTTTTAATTTTAATTAATTCATCACTTACTTTGTTAAAAACAGGCCTTGCACCTGCTTTTTAAAAAAGTAACTGCTGGAGACTTACCCTCCCAGAGAACCCTGCAAAAAAATACATAAGTTTGATGCACATGCGCTGCCTCTCCAGCGCACGCGTTCCACCTGTCAACCCCTTTGAAGGGAATGGAAGTGCCGGTTTCCCGCGCATGCGCAGTACATGCATGAATCTGGTACTTTCGTTGGGCCTACCCATGAGTACCCAGTGCATACTCACATGTGGCGACCCGAATTTCTGGGCCAATATAGTGACGGAAGTGCTATCGCAATTTGTGTAGCATTGTTAACTGCCGTTGATATATATTACACATATCTTTAAGTAGAGTACCAAAAAAATACAAGAACATATTCACCCAGATTAATAAATGAACCACATGAATGGAATTGGAAGGATTTCCCCAAATGAATTAAATCAGTAGATGGCTAAGAAATCCAACACGCATGAACTGATCAGTCTTAGAAATACATCAATGCAGATTCATATGTATATTAAGAGGGAGATTAACTTAGATATAGATAAAATATGTGCATATATATGGAGAGAAAGTGAGAGAAAGAAAGATATAAATGACTTACAATGCTACTCCAACCACTACATGCCATATGCATTAAGAAAACACCCCCTTATGCCTTATGTCTGGACGGCCTGCTGATCTGCCACAGGAGACATGGATGCCCCCAACGGGATTTCCAGATCCCACATAATCTCTGAATCCATAAAGAAAATCTAATATTTTAGTCGCACTGTTTTGACAATGTATTTTCCCTGTAAAATTATTTATTTCTACGTGCCCAGTTATCTCCCCTCCTCGCCTGAATGTGTTCATCCATTCGGGACTAGGGTTCTATAGTTTGCAGCATGGCAAGAGGTGCATGGAAGTGGTAGACTGTCGCAGGCTTATATTAATTTCAAAGAGGATTGAGACAAGCCTGTATAGATTTTAAGGGCTTTCTCCAGTCCCTGGGAATCGCAACTTGCCACACAGGTGATCAAATGTTATCTTGCCCAAGTGACTCTACTCCACATGGGAATCCATATGTTTACCGAGGCGAGAGAGTAACAAATCTGAGCACCGTACTCTACTTATCCAATGTCAACACTCCACGCACATTCCAAAGGAATCAGTTGTATAATGATTAGTACCAGGAAACGCGACATAATCATACGCCTCTCCTCAATGCAGAAATGTTGAGCCTACTTTAAGCCTTCATACTGCAACCAGGTGTGCGATTAGCTAACTCACCACAGAGCATAAATAGAACTCCTACATGATGGATCCTCTTAGCTCAGTTCTGTCCAATACGTAATAGCTGGACCATCAATCCCAATCAAAGCCACACCTTCTATTTTTGGATAAACACCATTGTATGGTATAGCACTGTGCTGTTTTTTTCATTACTACTCTTATCTCTGCATCTATCTTCATAGAGGAATTACTGCGTCGGCAAGAGTCAGGTAAAATAAAGCACTGGGGTAAAATTGGACAAAGGTGGGAAAGCAAAACACACTGCTGCTGGTTTTACAGCACGCCGCATATTCATTTATATTGTAATCACTGGAACTGACTATCTGGCGGCGTATACAATGAACAATCAATGAGATATCGCATGTTCTGCTTTCCTGCCCGTGCGCAATGACACACCAACTATATCTAGTTTACTCAGTGACTGAGTTCTAATCATCAAAAGATAGATCTTAGGTTGCACGTTCTCCTTATGTTCTTGAAGCAGGGGAGGGTGTATCTTTGTTAAGTTGTAACAATAAACGGCTTACAAAAGTGTATCTCTCAAGCGTGCAATTAATAAAAGTGCGGTTTTCGTCTTGTTTTTTCATGAAAAACTGCCAGGCAATCTGATCGCCTGCAATAACAGTCCCTTTACACTTCAGAACACCCAAGGAGCAGCTTAACTGACAGAGACATGAAATCATTAGTTAATCGAACTGTGATGTGCATTTGTTTGTGTGACATCAGAAGTTAGCAACAAGGTCCTGCAGGGACGTGCGCGCGTTGTCGAAAATAGTGCAACATTTATGCTGGCGGAGGACATAAGTATTCAAGGAGTTGCTAATCGTTGTAATATATTAAACAATGCATGAAAAACTGGGAAATGCTGGGTGGTGTTTCACAGCAAGATATAAAGGAGGATAAAAGTTAGCCATGGATTTAAATGTAAAGTTGCAACACGGGTCATATATAGACTTCAAGGAGTGGTAAGCGGCAAACCGAAAAATACATCTCAACTAGCACCTCGCATTTTACTAGAATATATCTAGCAGTCTGTGATCATTTATTTGGGAATAAAAAGACGTCAGTCATTAAAAAGTTGAAAATTGACGTTCTCCAGTGATTAATCAGTGTGGTTGTACTACTGGTTCACTCATTGTTGAAGAGAAGGAAAAGGAAATATGTAGATCGATCAGAGCAATGTGTAAAAGTAATTCTATTTTTTCTAGATGATTTTAATTAACCAAGCATTGATTGGGACAAGGGGGTAGTAAACGGAACGAACATAATTCAATTCCCAAAATGAAAGCAGGGCTCCTCACTCGTGTAATAGTTCACATGCATTCAAGATCAGAGGCTTTGACAAATCTAGTTATCAGAAATTAAGTAGAGTACATATATGAGTCAAAAGTGATTTGCAGTTCGAAAGTAGTAAGCATAATATTGCAAGGTTGAATGGCCAAAATAATATGTAAACAAAGACAATATATTGCAAAAGTGCCAATTTTGCACCAAATTTTAACGCAAGTTATTTGCACACAGGGTTGGTTAACAAGGTGCAGACATTGCGGGGCACCAGGGAGGGGGAGAGTTACCAGGACACTTTCATCAAAGAGTCAGTCACACCCTTAGGTAAGGTATTGGTGCAGGTCTGGTTAATGGTCAAGGACAGGAGGATGTGAGTGCCACTCAACCAGGTAAGGGGACACCAGATAGAGTGCTGGAGGAGCCTTGGCCTTTGCCCTTATTCAACAGTAATTAGGTTCCTGCTGACTGTATAGATGAGGGTAGAATCTGCAGGGTGGATAAGCAATATTAATATGGATGGAGGATTGGTTAACGGGCATAAAACATTGATAAGGGATAAACTGGCCATTTTCAGGTTGGCAGGCTGTAACTGATGGATGCTGCATAAATCAGTGCTTGGGCTTCAGCTAATTACAAGATATATTAATGAATTAGTTGAAGAGGCTGAGTGCAATGTATCCAAGGTTGGCGATGATCCAAAGCTAAGTGGGGAAGTAAGCTGTGAGGAGGACACAAAGAGCCTGCAAATTGTAATGTATATAACTTTAAGGGGGGAACTATGTTTTACAGCTCATGTATACTGCAGTACCGGCAGTGACCACACCTGTATATAAAACTGAGTAGTAATCTGTACAGTTCAGTTGCAGTGTGAGCCACATTGAGTAAACACCGTTGTAGCGTTCTCTGCAGTCTGTGTCTGATTATACACGGACGCAACATTGGCGACGAGGCAGGTTCAAACCTACCTGTAACTCTGCATCACATCCCGGGGATTCGTTCCTGGAGATCAGTGGATTGGAGGTCAAGGCCAGAGACTCGGGCATCGACCACAGGCAACCGCCCAGTCATCCAGCAGAGACTCGAGAATTATGGGGGAGGCTGTCGAGAGCCAGGCTTGGCTTTCAGGCCGAAGTGGTCCAGCGAAATGGGCTGGCAACAGTTAGCGCGCAGACACTTCCTGGACAGCGGCGGGCTAGAGCCCGACCGAGCGGCACAGCATTGGGCCGAGCAGCGTCGATGGGGGAAAGAGAGAGAGGGCAGAGTGCTCAGGGTGCAGCCGGTGTTCAGGGGCCGAGCAGCGTCGGAGAGAGGGGGAGAGAGACGCACAGAAACACGCGAGGCGCCGCCATTGCCATGAGGACCGCCGAGAGCGGCGTTGGCAGCAGCGCAGGAGAAGCGCGTGAAACCTACAGGGTGCCGCCATTGCCACGAGAACCACCGGGAGCGGAGTCGGCAGCAGCGGGGGAGGAAGGAAAGCGCTGGAGATGCCATTTTAAGCCATTGGGAGACGCCATTTTAAACCACACCCAAAATGCCGAAGAGTGGCAGTATCGCCGCATTTGACAATGAAGTCGAAGATTGGACTACATATGTCGAACGAATAGAGGTGTACTGCAAGGCAAATGGGGTGTCAGATGATAAGAAAGCGTCGGTATTGGTAAATTAAATGGGTGCAAAGACGTATGGTTTATTACGAAATCTAGTAACCCCAACGAAGCCAATGGAAAAGAGTTTTGAAGACATAGTAACGATACTACAGGAACATTTAAACCCCACACTGCTGCTGATAGCAGAAAGATTCAAGTTTCACAAACGGAACCAGAATAAGGATGAAAGCAATGCTGATTATTTAACAGAACTGTGCAAACTATTGAAACACTGCCAGTTTGGAGTGGGACTGGCAATTACATTAAGGGACACGTTTGTATGTGGGCTTCAAAGTGAAGGAACCCAGAAACGGCTTTTATCTGAAAAGGACCTCACGCTGGAAAGGGCTTTCAGCATTGCGGTATCATCTGAAGCAGCAGCACGGGGCACTGCAGAGATACAACAGAGACGGCAAGAATATGGCACAAACGAAATGTCATATGGAACAGAGAAGTGCTATCGCTGCGGCAGAACAACACACGACCAGAATGATTGCTGGTTCAAAGACAAAGTGTGCAGACAGTGTGGAAAAGTAGGACACATAGCACGAGTCTGCAGGTCGGGAAAGAACACCAGCAATAAGAAACCTACCAAAGGAAAGTACAAGAAGGTACATAAGATAACGGAGAATAGTTCAGGTGAACAAAAGAGTGGTAATGACTCCGAAAGCAGGGAACTGAGTTGTCTGAAACTACATAATGTGATCACAACGGAGGATCACCGAACCATTTGGGTCACTCTCAAGATAGCAGGAGTCCCGGTAAAGATGGAATTGGACACAGGATCAGCTCTAACAGTCATAAACCGACGGGACTATGAGCGGCTATTCTCACACATACCCTTGAGAGACACTAAAATTATTTTGAAGACGTACACGGGGCAAAAAGTCTACCCCAAAGGAAAAATAAGGGTGACCGTTATGTATAACGGAAAGGAAACACCAAAACTAGACCTGTATGTATTGCAAGATGGAGGACAACAATTACTGGGACGTGAATGGATCCGGAAAATACAACTGGATTGGCATTCCATACAGGCACTGACTGTGGCTGACAAAAAGGATGATGACGTCACACCTGGGCGACTGTCAAAGATCCTAACTAATGCGAAAGAAGTCTTCCAGCAAGGAGTCGGAACACTAAAAGGCATGACAGCGACGATTAAAATTGAAGAAAACGCAAGCCCAAAATTTTTTAAGTCCAGACTTATGCAATCCGCCCAGCTGTCGAGGCAGAGCTGGAGAGTCTGGAACGTTCAGGTGTACTGTCCAAGGTAAACTGGAGCGAGTGAGCTACACCCATCGTCCCTGTGATGAAAAAGTCATTGAGCAGCACGCCTGGGGAACCAAGGAAGGTTCGCATCTGTGGGGACTTTAAGGTAACAGTGAACCTGGTCCTTCACACGGTACAATATCCACTTCCGCGGATTAAAAATATTTTCACCTCGCTATCTGGAGGGAAACGCTTCACAAATATTGATCTGGCCCAGGCGTATCTGCAAATGGAGGTAGAAGAAGCATCAAAAAAATACCTCACAATCAACGCCCATTAAGGTCTCTACCAATACAACCGGCTGGTATTTGGGGTAGCATCAGCTCTGGCTGTTTGGCAGAGGGCAATGGAACAAGTCCTGCAAGGGGTCCCAGGGACCCAGTGTTATTTGGACGACATCCTGGTCACGGGCGAAAATGAAAGTGATCACCTTGCCAACCTGGAGCAGGTGCTCACTAGATTGCAGGAATATGTACTCCAAGCTAACCACACCAAATGCGAGTTTTTTAGAAAACAGATCTCGTATTGTGGCCACGTTATCGATAAAGAGGGGTTACATAAGTCCCCAGAGAAGATTGACGCAGTAGTCAAGGCTCCAGCACTGGAAAATGTGTCACAACTGAGGTCGTTCCTCGGGCTGGTAAACTACTACCATAAGTTCTTGCAAAATTTAATCTACAATACTACACCCACTGAACACCCTACTGCAAACTGGGGTGCCATGGAAGTGGAGTGACGAATGTAGATGAGCTTTCCAGAAGAGCAAAACATTAATCACATCGAAAGAGGTATTGGCCCATTACAACCCAGCATTACCAATTCGGTTGACATGTGATGCGTCACCCTACGGCATTGGAGCGGTGCTGTCGCACAAATTTTCGGATGGCTCAGAGAGGCCAATAGCCTTTGCGTCACGATCACTAACCTCAGCCGAGCGTAACTACGCCCAGATTGACAGGGAGGCCCATAGTCTAGTGTGGTGAGTGAAAAAGTTCAATCACTATCTGCACGGGCATGAATTCACCAGCCTCTTTTATCCATTTTTAATCCGAAGAAGGGCGTTCCAGTGATGACTGCGCAACAACTACAAAGATGGTCACTTTTTCTAGGGGCGCACCACTATGAGATTGAATATAAGGGCACGAAACAGCATGGAAATGCTGATGGGCTATCATGCCTGCCACTGCCTACTGCGGAGGAAGCACCAGCAGTGGATCCTATTGAAATATTCCATTTGACTATAGTTGAATACTTACCGGTAACTAACGCTTGTATCGAAAAGGAAACCCGAAATGACCCGACACTGTCTCGGGTGTATGAGTTGATGGTGAAGGGATGGCCAGCACATGGCGACTCACTGTTGCCAGCATTCTCGACAAGGAGAGAACAGCTGTCAGTGTGCCGGATGTGTGGATCCCGAATGGTAATTCCACCCAAGTTAAGGGATAGAGCGCTCAATGAGCTTCATGAGGGTCATCTGGGAGGGGTAAAAATGAAAAGCCTAGCCAGGGCTTATGTGTGTTGGCCGGGAATCGATAAACAAATCGAGCACCTGACCAAGAGCTGCTCAGGATTCCAGAAAGTCCAAAATGCACCACCACAGGCCCCTCTACACCCATGGGAGTGGCCATCATCTCCATGGCAACGGGTGCATATTGATTTTGCTGGTCCATTCATGGACTCAATTTTTTTAATAGCCGTGGATGCGCACTCGAAATGGCCTGAGGTCATCAAAATGTCCTCCACCACCACGAAGAAAACTATTGCAGTCCTACGGACCATTTTTGCCAGGAATGCCTTGCCAGAACAGATTTGCTCCGACAATGGACCACAGTTTTTGTCCATAGATTTCTGGAGGTTCTTGAAAAAGAATGGGATAAGGCATTACACATCCGCCCCGTATCATCCAGCCACAAATGGATTGGCTGAGAGGTTTGTGCAAACCTTTAAGAAGGCAATATAGGCTATGTACAATTACAACATTCCGCTGCAGCAGAAGGTGGACAATTTCATGTTCGCCTATGGAATGCGACTCATGCAGTCACCAACCAGGCCCCAGCCATGATGTTCTTTAACCGAAGGTTAAGATCTCACCTGGATTTGCTCAGACCAAACGTACGAAGAGATGTTGAGAGTAAGCAATTCCAGCACATCCATGAGAAGCCAACAAGGAGCTTCAATGTAGGGCAACCAGTCTTGGCCCGCAACTAACGAACAGAAAAATGGCAGCCAGGAACGATATGCACACAGCAGGGCCCACTAATGTACACAGTGGACGTTGGGGAGAGCATCATGAGACGCCATGCTGACCAGATCCTAGAGTCACAGGAACAAGTCAACCCCATGCCTCGCCCATACGTGCCTGGTGATGCACCCGACGTACAGGTCGCATCTACTCCAGAAACAGTAGCATCAGAAGCTGATGAACTAACCGACGACAGGGGGCCAGAATCACCTCCGCACCAAGAGCAAGACACTCAGGAAAGGCGCTATCCAGAAAGGATCAGGAAGCCTCCCTAAAGACTGAATATATAAATAGACTATTTTCAGCTAATGTTGCATCTTAAAAAAGTGTTAATTGTAATTAGTTTGATATTTAATTGTTAAATGAGTGTCATGGTACTGTTAATCTAAAAGGAGAGGAATTGTAATGTATATACCTTTAAGGGGGGAACTATGTTTTACAGCTCATGTATACTGCAGTACCGGCAGTGACCACACCTGTATATAACACTGAGTAGTAATCTGTACAGTTCAGTTGCAGTGTGAGCCACGTTGAGTAGACACCGTTGTAACATTCTCCGCGGTCTGTGTCTGATTATACACGGACGCAACACAAAGGGAAATAGAGAGGTGAATCGAGTGGCCAAAAAGTTGGCAGATTGAGTAAAATGTGGTGAAGTTTGGTAGGAAGAATAGAAAAACAGAATATGTTTTAAAAGGTGAGAAACTGTTAAATGTTGGTGTTTAGAGATATTTAGGTGTTCTCGTTGATGTGCCAAATAACGGCCTGAATCCGTGAGGTTAAAGCTTAAAACGAAAGGCTTTTATTAAGGAAAACATGGCATCAAGTTAACACAGGGCAACCATCATTCATCACCGACCCAGCCCTTATGAGTAAGACCCAGCTCTTATAAATAAGACTCACACCAATCAGGAGGGTCCAGAGGGGCGGGGCTAGGGAGGAGCTTTAGTAGTTACACTGGTAGAACATTCCAGACATTAACAAGTACAACAACAACAACAATAAAACAAATGCGAGCACACAGAGTTATTTCATCACAATCGTACAGGAAATACAGAGAGGTCACATACAGGTACGGCAAGCTTTATTCCTAGGAGGTTGGAGGAAATGAGTAAGGAGGTCAAGCTACAATTTTACAGGGCTTTGGTGTTGATAACACCTGGAGTACAGTGCAGAGTTTGGCCACTTACCAGAGAAAGGATGCACTTTCCTTACAGGCGGTGAAAAAAAAACTCACTAGATTGATTCCTGGGATGAGTTGATTGTCCCCTGGCTGGATAATGAGTAGATTGTGCCTATACCCTCTGGTGTTTAAAAGAATGAGAGTTGATATAATTGAAACATCTAACATTCTGACAGGGATTGGCAGGGGAGATGCTGTGTGGTAGTTTTCCCTGACTGGAGAGTCTAGAACTAGGGAGCACAGTCTCAGAATAAGGGGTCGGCAATTTAAGAGAGCTGAGGAGGATTTTTTTCACTCAGAGGATTGTGAATCTTTGGAATTCTCTACCCCAAAGGGCTCTGGATGCTAAATAGTTGAGCATATTCAAGGCCGAGATAGATAGATTTTTGGACTCTAGGGGATCCAAGTGATATGAAGATCGGGCAGGAAAGTGGAGTTGAATTCGCAGATCAACCATGGTCTTATTGAATGTTGGAGCAGGCTCGAGGGGGCCGTATGGCCTACTCCTGCTCCTTATTTTTATGTTCTTAACAATTTGGTAATACAAAAGAAGAGCTTTGCAGTCGCAGAGTAAATATATATGGTTAAAATATGTCTACTTTACGTGCCAGAACGCGGGGATAATTAAAATGTTTGCGTAAATAGCATAAAGGACCAATGCCTACGATTAAAGTAAGAGGCCGGAGTTTTCAACTGCGGCAGGTCATGTAATAGGTGTTATTCGTTCGGCTGTCCATCGTATAATTTGCCCGATTTTCCACTCAACTGATTTCAATCAAAAGAATAATCGAGCAGCGAATGTGCGGTCAATCGCTACTGGCCACTTTACGCGCTGGCCAAGTTGAAAGTTCCAGCCAAACAATATATGGAAGTGCTTAAGAGAATAATAAGGAAAGCAACGTCTGAGAGAATCACAAAATATATTAAAAGCAACAGTAAAGTTTTCTACAAATATACCAGCAAATAGAGAACTCTTAACGCTGAGTTGGGATCCCTGAGAGTAGTCAATGGATTGCGATGTTTGGCGGGGTGTAAATCCAGCCTTTGTTCCGATTCTGTCAGATTCCTGCTAGCGGAGTTAGGATAACATTTCCTCCAATGTTCTAAACAGTAAGATTTCTTTATTCTGCCTATTGTAAATACAATATTAACTATTCACTAATTGAATTATGCATTTGTGTTGCAGAAAAACTAAAACCTATCAAAGAGTCAGGTAAATAAAGTAACATAGGATGGCTTGATGTCAATCCGAATTCGTCTCATATTTTGCCTTGAATATCGCTAGAAATCCCGCAGTCAGCCTTAGTTATCAAAATGAAAATGTGAGGCTCCATTTATTTTGCTGATTACTGTGTTGAACTTTACGTGGCCCCGCGACTTGAGCAGAGCCACACACTCGACCGATGTACTTCCGCACATTTTCAAACCGTCCATGCAACTATCCCGAGATGTTCCAATCGGCCACCAGCTTTGTGAAAAGCCCCGCATGCACCCGAATATCTTTGAAAATTCCAGTCATATATGACCAAAACATAATCGATGCCATGAAGATTTTCCATGTAGGTGATCCTAGCAAAATAATGCCCTGGGAATTGCGGACTGAGGTTTGCCGCCCGCATGCGCCTCGCAACCGCACGAAAATTATGCCCTTACCTGCTGCTTCCAGAGCTTTGGACTCTTACGGTCCTGGGCCTGCAGGCGTATGCCTACGTACAGGCCCACGCATCCCACGGGTGCATGCATGTCACAAGCGTCCCTGGGATCTGTGGGCAAAGTCAACCAATGATAAAGGAGAATTCCTATTATGCTTCTGGGGATTTATTTTAAGTACGCAATCTCCATAAGCATAATAGGAACCCCCTAAAAATACAATTTCACAACACTGAAAATAATATAACAGCTTCGAAATTCATTTTAAATAATGGCCTGTTTTTTTCCGATCGCAGGCCTCCCGCGGGCGAAGGCCTGCAATCTGGAAAAATCTATGCCCTTACCTGAGGGCTCCCGGGACACACACACTTCCGCTCTTGGGCCTCTCCACAGTTGAAGTGCGCAGGGCCTGCGTATCCCAGGGGCGCATGTAGTTCGCAGCGGCCCTGGGATCACGTGGGCAATGGGAAGCCAATCACAGAAGGATATATCCCTTCATATATTTGACAGGAAGTCCTGTCAGGTATATGAATGGAGATCAACCCAAAAACATAGTAAAACTTTAAATAAATTTAGAAAAAATAATCACATTTTTAAAATGACTTGAAATTACTATACATTACGTATTTTAAACAAAAATTAAATTTCTTGAAACAAATAAGTTATTTACGGGGCTAAAAATAAACTTACCTTATTTTGAAGTGTTTCTAAATGATAAATCCGTGAAAAATTTAAAAAAATATTTTTCAACTCTTATCCTGGTAAAAGCAGGCCTTACGCCTGCTTTTCCCAGGCATAAGAATTGTAAGGGTTTTCTGCGGGCAGAGGTTCTCCAAAAAGCTGAATTTTCCGCCCACAGATGCCCTGCTCCAGGGCAGCTGAAGGATCTATCAAGACCATTCTTGGCAGATTGGAAATGCCGGTTTTCAGTGTATGCGCTGTGCATGCCTGAAGCCAGCATTTCCGATGTCCCTGTTGGTGGGTACACCTTGCGCACCCACACATTGGGATCGGAATATCTGGGACAATTTACTTACACATTTAAAATAAAAATTTAATTAAAAAAAGGTAATCAAATCAAATCAAATCAAATCAAATCAACTTTTATTGTCATTGTTAGTGCAGAAGTGCAGTACAACGAAATGTAGGCTTGCGGCTCCCGAGAGTGTACATTTGGATTAAGACATTTAAACATTCAACATACATTTGGCTTGTAGTATATTAACATAAACATAACCATAATAAAGTGCATTGGCAGATGTGCAGGCTTTAGAGTTTATTTGTGGAGTTCAGTAGGATGACAGCCCTGGGAAAGAAGCTGTTCCTAAATCTGGTCGTACAGGTGCGAATGCATCTGTAGCGTCTCCCAGATGGCAGGAGGGCGAACAGACTGTGGCTGGGGTGGGTAGGGTCTTTGATGATGGACCGTGACCTCCGTAGACTGTGTTTCTGGTATATGTGCTCTATGGTCGGTAGCCGGGTGCCGGTAATGGATTGGGCAGTTTTGACTACCCACTGCATTTTTAACCGGGACAAAATTGATCCTAAACTAACATTATATGTAAATGAATGTTTAAACAATTAAAAAATAATTAAGATATATTTAAACCTTTAAGCTGATAAAAGAAGGCATTACACCTGCATTTACCAGGTGTAAGGGTTTGGTGGGTATTCGCTGGGCTGTAGTTATGTGAATAGTCCAACTCTGCACCAGCGAAAGTCAATTTCCAGCAGATGCATAAAATCTGTCAAGGAAAAACTTGACAGATTGCAAATGTGGGTTTTCACATGTGGAAACCTGGACTTGTGCGGCACTTAAGATGGTTTACACTGTGCATATGCCATCATAGGCCACGTAAATCATGCTGATATTGCTTTATTTTTAGAACGCTTCACATTCCCTGCTAGAGTGATAGCTTTTCCATTTTTTCCAATGGCAGATTTGGCTTAGCTCTGTTGTGCCTCGCGTCCTACCCAGTAAATCAACCTTAAAATGATTTAAACTAGCCATTCTTAATATAACATGATTGACGAGGAGCTTTTGTTGGCTCTTCAGAATTGGGAAAAGTGCAACAGTCTCTGAAAGATGCAGGCGAGACAAAGGAAGATAAATGTTCTTTATTGAATAATCTGCCTTCACTCCGTTATTTGACACACTGCAATTCATTGCCTTTTCCAAATTATGGATTAAAAGTACAAAAACTGTTTTGCGTATCAATCGTACTGCCTAATGCAATTTTTACGCACTGAAAATGTTTGGCTTTATAAAAGACATTTGCAAGAGTTAATTCAAAATGAACATTGAGGACCATGTATTGCAATATAAATAACAGATGTATGAAAGCAAACGATCCACTGGACAGGGTCTATGCCTAACACGATCAGTTTTGATCATCATATCAAGCCTTGTCCCAAGTGGAAAATAAAAAGAAGATGAAATTATGTCAGGAAGCTCGGTATTGATAAAGCAGTTGGGCATCAGTAATAGCAGATTGATTGTAATGCACATAAAGAGCAAAACGAGAGGCAGGGAAGAGCAAGAGCCGCTCAGCAAAGCTCATCCCTCCAAGTCTTGTGGATGAGAAACAAGGGACCACAAATTCGGGTCGGGGGCTTCCCGCGGGTGCAAGCCCCCGACCTGCACTTACCTTGCGCGCCGGCAGTTGAGCTGTAGGGCTCCGTGGAATTCCGATCTGGGGCCTGGCCCAGCTGCCGGCGCGCAGTGTTTGCGTGTCCCAGGGGTGCAGTTAGTTCGATGCATCCCCTGCGATCACGTGGGCCATGGGGAGCCAATCGGAGCAGGGAATGCGCCATTCATAAGTCTTGGCAGGAAGTGCTGTCAAGACTTATAAATACTACGGCCCCAAAATAGCACTAAACCTTCAAATAAATTTTAAAAAACATCACATTTTTTAAATAAACTTTAAATTACATTAAAAAACGATTTTTAACAATAATTTAAATTTTTGAAAAAGTAATTTTATATTCTAACGGGGCTAAAAATAAACTTACCTTGCTTTAAAATATTTAAAAATAATAAACCTGTGGAAAAAATGTTTTAGCTTTAATTAATTGACCACTTACCTTGTAAAAAGCAGGCCTTATGTCTGCTTTTTAAATTTCTAAATTTTAAAGACTTACCCTCTTACCCTCATGGAAAAACCTGTAAAAAAAACGTAACTTCAATGTGCACGTGCAGATTTCCCCGCGCACGCATTCGACCTCTGAACCCCTGCTTTCAGAGGAACGGAAGTGCCGGTGTCCCATGCATGCGCAGTGCATGCAGGAAACCGGCACTTCCATTGGGCCTACGGGTGAGTACCCCATGGTACTCACCCGTGGAGACCCGAATTTCTGGGCCGATATATTTCTCCAGCAAATGATGTTATATTTAGGCTTCTTGCCATCGAATTGGAATGGCCTGTTTGAAATTAGTTTATTTGTTTCTTTACTTTATGCATACTTTATAACATATCTAGCAGATATCCTCTACCGTTGCTTCTGATGTGTCAGAATTTAAACCATTGTAAGTGGGAGTACAGTGCACAACTCTACTGAAAGGATATGGAAAGCAGTCTGTAAATTATTTCGGTATATACAGCGGCGTAAATATTTTATTTGGTTCCTGGAGGTCAATAAATAGCTCTACAGATTCGTCTGGGGGTCGCCCTTTTTATACGTGCCCTATTTTAAATTGGTTTGACTTCAATGGCTATAACAGGTGGCTCACGTGATACCAGCCATTTAATGCTACCCCAACAAGAATTTCTACCGCAACACATTTACCCTACTCATTGCAGTTCCACAAATAAATTTGCTCCCCTCGCATACCACACAGATGCATAAATAAATCATTATGTTTAATTTTAACTTTGCCAATAGCCAGTTGAAATCAAAGTTTGTGCTGAGGAATTACTCACTGCAGTTCAATGCTATCTAATGAGAAAATTCATTTTGAAAAACGTATTTTTCAGGAGCCGAATGGAAGTCAAAATGTAAGATTTATACAGTTAAGTGCAAAAAAGTATGTTTATATGTACCCAACCAGCTTTCCATACAATTGGAATGGCTTCTTTAAAATGAGTTAATTGTTTTCTGTATTTTATGCACCTTTTTAACATAGTTAGAATAGTTCCAACGCCATTGTTCCTCATAAGTGAGACTGAACACCATTGCAAGTGGAGAAATCCTCGAAATATCTATGGAAGGAATATGTTAATTCGTTTGGAAATTATTTCCATAAAGCCAGCGACATAGACAATTTTGATTGGTTCTTGAGGAATAATGCAACAGATCTAGTGATAAGTCTAGGGTGTGCCCTGATATACCTGCGCCATATTCAGTTGCATTGACTTCAATGGATCTAAATGTCAGAAGCATTTATCTGGCAGCCGAGGCGATACCAAGCACTTAATGCTACCGCCTAACAAGTATTCCTACAGCATCGTGTTCTGGTTAGAAAATACATTTGTTTTCCTCAAATAACACACAGATACACAGATGAATCAATGGGGCTGATTTTAACTTTAAGGAATGATGTAAAACCGGCAATAACGAATAACACACCCATTATACAGGCAAAATGGGTTGTCTTACCATTGAAGTCAACAGATGGGAAATTGGCCAAGGTGTAAAATTGACGATCAAATAAATATCATACATTTTATGACAGCGCTCAAAGTACAAATTGCCCCCTACCGAATATAATATAAATAACTAGATCTTTACATTTGTCCACTCTCCTTAGGTTTTGGTTGTGGGTTACATTGGAACATAGGAATTGCTGGATAATAAAAGGCTGCATTGTAGTCTCCTGCATGACAACATTGACTGCAGACTGCACTTCAAAATTACTTCATTGGCTTTACAGTTCTTTGGGACGATCTGAGGTTGTGAAAGCCGCTATAATGACGCAAGTCTTCCCTTCCTTTACTTTTTTTACAATCCTGCTCGTCCCATGATACAACAATAATGAAGTTGCTGACGATTCATTACAATCAATCTTTACAAAAATATCTAAAACTAACTCACACATAAGGTCTGAGTACACCTGCCCCTATACCTCCCACCTTCCCACTGTCCAGGGCCCCAAACACCCCTTCCAGGTGAAACAGCGATTTACTTGTACTTCTCACAATCTAGTATACTGTATTCACTGCTCACGATGCGGTCTCCTCTACATTGGGGAGACCAAACGCAGATTGGGTGACCGCTTTGCGGAACACCTCCGTTCAGTCTGTAAGGGTGACCCCGAGCTTCCGGTCGCCTGTCATTTTCATTCAACGCTACATTCCCACTCGGACCTCACCGTCCTTGGCCTCTTGTATTGTTCCACGGAAGCTCAACGCAAATTCGAGGAACAGCACCTCATCTTTCGATTAGGCACTCTGCAGCCTTCCGGACTCAATATCGAGTTCGCCAATTTCAGATCATAACCTCGACCCCTATTTCATTTGTTCTTGTAATTTTTCCACTCCTTTCCCCCCCCCCCTTTCCTTTTGTTTCTCTCTCACACCTGGCAGCTATCTCTTGCCCTGCCAGTACACTTTACACCCACTCTCAGCCTATTACCATCTCGTCTAGCTTCTAACACCTTTTATTTTCTTTTTTACTTCTTTTGTTTCTTTTATTCTTTTGTCCGATCACAGCCCTGCCTCCGATCTATCTTTTCTTTCCAGTTTTGAAGAAGGGTTCGACCCGAAACGTCAACTCAAATTTCTGTCCATGGATGTTGCCTGACCTGCTGAGTTTTTCCAGCATTTTCTGTTGTTATTTCGGATTTCCAACATCTGCAGTATTTTGCTATCGTAAGGCCTGAGTAACTTCAGTGATGGATTGCTTTGGGAATGTTGGTCCAAAGACACCAGATCCATCCAAGTATGTTACAACTACCAAATTTCGTATTCCAACGTATTCATATACTGCATTCCAAATTATTATTTTCTGAAAAAAATCTATCTTATTCGCATTTGAATGCATCAATATTATCTGTTTCCATCGTCTTCCTAGGGAGCCTGTTCCTAGCTGAACCAAAATCTCAATGAGATAATGGGAGTAATTTTAACCTAAATCACGACCCGAACTGTACACAGTATTCTTAATATACTGGCAAGAATGCTGTCTCCCAATGTGATTAGATTTCTACTTCGACTCTAATTAGTAGCTAACTTCCAGTGATATCTTTCCTCCGTATCAGAAAACGTCAGATTGCCTCTCAGTCCACTCTGGAACTGGCAACCAATTATGATGAATGAAACTGTTCATACATGGCACCAGGGGAGGGCTAGCCGACGATGCAGATAACAGAGAAAACAAGTACAAAAAAAGAACCAAGGGTTACTGATTAAGGATAACTGCACCTCATGGCGAACTGCTTTGATGAGATCGTTTGTAAATGAAGGAATAAAGAGCCAAGTGTAAAATTTTACTGATGGTATCAAGAAGCATGGAAGAGCAGTTGATTCAATCAAATGAGGTACGATACAAAGAGAACCAGAGATACTGCACATTTACGCCGACATTCCTTAAAATATAATTAATACTGTAAGTCTTCCATATTAAATAGGTCGCCAAGCATGATAACAGAATAAATGTTAAAACATTACATAAGTTGTTTTTTTGTTGACCAAGCATTGCCTTTATTTTCACACTGGATTAAGACTTGCTTTAATAGATATGTTGCAGTGACATAGCAAGCACTGCAAGAAGGCTTTATATTATTAATATTGAGAACAAAATTGTAAAAACATTCTAAAATAACAGACTTAAGATTTCGCTACAAAACAACGGCCAAGTATTTACATAGAATTTACAGCACAGAAGCAGGCCACTCAGACCAACTGGTAGATGCCGGTGTTTGTGCTTCACGCACATGTTCTTCCACCTCCTATCACTGTACCCTATCATTATAGCTTTCCATTCCATTCAGCCTCATGAGCGCATCGAGTTTCACCTTAATTTCATCTTTTCTAATTGCGCAAACACTCAATGTGTTAGAGAGTGTCAAATTGTCACAACTCTCTGATTAAATGCAACCTTCCCGCCAGGTTTACACCAGCAACATCAGATGGCGACCGGCCATTACCGAGGCAGAAAAAATGTTTGAGTGTATCAAGAATCAGGGGACAAACATACAGTGATATAATACTATTAACCAAATCTGAGGTGTGTTGAGTTTTGCTTTGAAACACACAACGGCATGTTTCAAATCTGGATTTTGCCAGTGGAAAAAACAAAACCTGCAATGAGGAAGTACTCATGTGAGTTCGTTGATTTCTAATTAGAACACTTTCTTTTGGAAAAAAATATTTGTTAGAATCAGATGAGGAGGCAAAAGGTAAGAAATATATATTTAGCCAGGAAACTGCGTTTCTCTCAGCCATCCATCCTTCCATCCAATTGGAATGGCCTGCTTGAAAGTAGTTCATTTGTTTCATTACTTTATACGCACTTTTTAACCATCACCAGCAGATTCCTGCTCGCCAGTGTTTCTATTGAGTAGGACTTTACAATACTGCAAGTGAGAAAATGGTTGAACTAGCTGCGAAAAGAATTTGGAAATAAGTTTGGAACTTATCTCTCAGGAGACAGCGGCATGAATATTTTCGGTTGGTTCCTGGGGATAAATAGTTAAATAACTACAAAGAGATTTGTCTTGTGGGCCGACCTTAAACAGTCGCACAGCATTCAAGTGTATTGACTTCAAAGAGAAAGACTATCGGGGGTCTATAACAACAGCAGGAACGATTTTTCACCTTCAACCCTACTGCCCAACACGAATGTCTACCCGAAAGTGATTTACTGGCATATTTTGATTGGATAAATAAATATACTCCACTCACATACCACACAGCTAAATAAATAATTCATTGTGGGTATATTAACTTTGGACAACGCGGTAAAGTGGGCAATTATAAATTTACCCCCCCTCCTCTATACACCTGGCATGATTTGTCGAGCACTTCTGTCAATGGAAGGGAAAATGTAGCAAGTGGTATAATGGACCTTTAATTAAACGTCACTCATTTTCTAACATCGACCAAAGTTCACATTACCCCCACTGATTGCAATCTAAAGTAATAACTGTTTACATTTGTCCATTGTCCATTCGTTTAGACTGTAGGTTACATAGCAGCATATGAATTGCTGACAATAAAAGACCAATGTCCAACTTTTCGGCGTTTTACAATCCTGGTTGTCGCATTATACTGCAATAATGGAGCTCTTGACTAAACTTAGCAATCAATCTCTACCAATTATTCCGCAACATACCCACTCATGAGTTGTGGAAAGTGCCAGTGGTGAAAAACTTTGCGAACCATAAGTCGACATTTGCCTCTTTCTCACAAGCATGCTACGCCTACCAAATGCCATGTCCCAAAGTATACATAAGCTGTATCGAAGTATATTACTTTCAGAAAGAAATCTATCTAGTTCGCCTTTCAATGAATCAAAATTATTTGCTTGCACTGTCTCCCTAAGGAGCCTGTTACATTGATTGACCAATAGCTCACTGAAATATTGGGGGTAATTTTAAACTAACACGACCAGAACTGTACACAGTCCGCTTAATATTAAAGTAACAATTATGTTTATATATGCAACTTTTAACTCACCGGGAGCAATGATAGGGGAGTTCTACTTCTAATATAATTAGCAGCAAACTTGCAGTGATGTCTTTCCGCAGCATCATATAACCTCAGATTAGCTCTCACTCCACTATGGAAATGTCCCACAATTATGATGAATGTTACTCTTCCTATATGACACCAGTGGGCTGCTAGAGGGCGATGCAACTCATAGTGAAAATGAGTAAACAAATGAAAACTTAACATTACTGCTTAATAATAAATGCATCTATGCTGCGACCTCCGTTGTTCAGATCGTTTGTAAATGAGGTAATTAACAGCAAAGTGTACTGATACGAATAAGCTGTAAGAAAGAGCAAGTTGTTCAATGGAAAGGCACATGACAGAATAAGAAGCAACTGTACTGATCATTTACACAGACATATCTTAACATATAATTAATATGATAAATCTACACTATTAAATCTGGACATCAAACATGTAGACATGATAATAGGATGTAAGTTAGCTCATTACAGAAGCTGGTTGCTCACGAATCATTAACTGTATTATGACATCGGAGTAAGAATTGCATTGGCCGATATGCGTCAGTAACATAACAAACAGTTCAGAAAGGTTTCGTAATTTTTCTGCTGGTTCAGAAATTTCCAAAACATTCTGAAATTACAGATTAATGATTTCCCTACAAATAGCACAGAAGTGAATAATGCTGCTAGGTTTAAGATATCACTAACAACATGGCAACCAGTGGCACTCTTAACCCAGTGTAGAAAAGACGTTACCAATGCAGACACAATATATTGATATATCAGGAAACAAATATACAGAGATATAATACGATTACCAAACGGTGAGGCCTACTGTTACTTGATTTCAATCTACGAAGGATGTCTTTTGGATTTTGTCTCAGAAAAAATAAAATCTGTCCTGAAGAATTATTTATTCTAATTCAGTGATGTGTAATGAGACAACTTCATTTAACAATTTATTTTTCAGAACCAGATGGAGAGAGAAACATTTGGAATTACATATTTCTACAGAGAAAATGCTTCTATCTGGACTTCCATATTTCTTTCTAATTAGAATTTCTTGCTTAAAAATAATACATTCGTTTATGCTCCTTATGCACAGTTTCAACATAACTTTCTGAGATCCCCTGTCATTGCTCAACTTAAGTCAGAATTTACACCATTGCAAGTGGGAAATGATTCGATATCTCTACCTGAAGGCCATGGAAGGAAGTTTCCAAATATATATCTTTATAGACAGTGGCATTTTTATATTTGTGGGATCCTGGTGGATAAATAAATAGCCATAGAGATTTGTCTTTGAGTGTAGCCCGTTGTACAATGCCCAGATATTCATTTGTACTTACTTGAATCGAAATGAATATCGTGGTGGGGGTAGCGCTAATGAAGGAGCCGTTGCCATACCACTCGTTCAAAGCGACTGTCCAACACGAATATATAACCTATATTGTTTTCCTCACTCATTGTGCTGAGATAATCGAAGGTGCTCCCTCTCACATATCACACATATTAAAAAATGCAAAAAACTGGGGGAACTTTAACTTTGGGCAATGGTGTGAAACGTGTGATATAGAATGAGCCACGAATCGTAAAGCCCTCCTAATTTTTCTTTCAATTACGTTCATTGAAAGGGAAATCGGGCATGGTATATAATAGAAGGTCAATTCAATATCACCCATTTTGTATAATCGCCCAGAGGTACAATTACACACCACTGAATGTAATATGGGGTGTGTTTTGGTTACAAAGGAATATAGCAATTGCTGGATGAAAAAAGAGTATGGTCCATTCATTTCGCCTTTTACTATATTTGTAGACACAAGATACAAGGATAATGGAGTTGTTGACGAATCCTATCTATAAATCTCAATCAAATAGTTTACATTTAACCCAGACATGGAACAACAAAACTTCCAGTTCTGTCTAAACTCATCTATTCCTTCCAAGCATGCCACGCTTACCATATTCCATGTCTCAGATCACTCGTATACTGTATCCAAAAACACTATTTTACGTAATAAATATATCTAATTTTCATTTGAATGCATCGATACTATCTGCTTCCAACGTCTCCCTAGGATTCCTGGTCCATAGATTTCACAGTAGCTTACTGAAATAATGCATCCACGGATCAGTTTTGAACTTACCCGTCTTAATGCAGCTTATAACCTCTGGTTCTGCCTTTTGGACAAGCTGAAGCAGCTTTACATGGTCTACATTATCTTGTCACATTAGAATCATAAAAAACGGCAGTCATATCACCTCATAAACTTTTCTTATCCAGTAAGAACATAACCAATATACATAATCCCTCTTCATAATGCGATACCTCAATTTCCTCAATCATTCTGGCTGCTTTCTTCTCTATAATTTCAATAACTCCAATATCCTTTTGTATTTTGGCAAACCGTACTACACGTAATATTATAATTACAGTTACGCCAATGATGTATACATCACTATTGTGGCTCAATAGTGACCTTTTAATATATTTGACATCTGATTTGTTTTAATTAATGTTAGCAAGCAGGACCTACTCCCGAGGTCCCCAGCATCACAGATGCCAGTCTTCAGCCCATTCAATTCACTCCACGTGATGTCAAGAAACGGCTGAAGACACTGGATCCTGCAAAGGCTATGGGCCCTGACAATATTCCGGCAATAGTACTGAAGACTTATGCTCCAGAACTAGCTGCGCCTCTAGCCAAGCTGTTCCGGTATAGCTACAACATTGGCATCTACCTGGCAATGTGGAAAATTGCCCAAGCATGTCCTGTCTACAAAAAGCAGCACAAATCCGACCCGGCCAATTACCGTCCCATCAGCCTACTCTCAATCATCAGCAAAGTGATGGAAGTTGTCGTCGAAAATGCTATCAAGCGGCACTTACTCAGCAATAACCTGCTAACTGACGCCCAGTTTGTGTTCCGCCAGGGCCACTACAGCCTTGGTCCAAACATGAACAAAAGAGCTGAATGCAAGAGGTGAGGTGAGAGTGACTGCCCTTGACATCAAGGCAGCATTTGATCGAGTGTGGCATCAAGAAGCCCTAGCAAAACTGAAGTCAATGGGAATCAAGGGGAAAACTCTCCATTGGTTGGAATCATACCTAGCACAAAGGAAGTTGGCTGTGGTTGTTGGAGGTCATTCATCTCAATCACATGACATCACTGCAGGAGTTCCTCAGGGCAGTGTCCTAGGCCCAACCATCTTCAGCTGTTACATCAATGACCTTCCCTCCATCATAATGTCAGAAGTGGGAACGTTTGCTGATGATTGCACACTGTTCAGCACCATTCGAGACTCGTCAGAGACTGACGCAGTCCGTGTCCATATGGAGCAAGACCTGGACAACATTTAGACTTGGGCTGACAAGTGGCAAGTAACATTCGCACCACACAAGTGCCAGGCAATGACCATCTCCAACAAGCAAGACACTAACCATCTCCCCTTGGCATTCAATGGCATTACCATCGCTGAAACCCCCACTATCAACATCCTGGGGGTTACCATTGATCAGAAACTGAACTGGACCAGCCATATAAATACGGTGGCTACAAGAGCAGGCCAGAGGCTGGGAATTCTGCGGCGAGTGTCTCACCTCCTGACTCCCCAAAGCCTTTCCACCATCTACAAGGCACAAGTCAGGAGTGTGATGGAATATTCTCCACTTGCCTGGATGAGTGCAGCTCCAACAACACTCAAGAAGCTCGACACCATTCAGGATAAAGCAGCCCGCTTGATTGGCACTCCATCCACCACCTTCAACATTCACTCCCTCCACCACCATCGCACTATGGCTGCAGTGTGTACCATCTACAAGATGCACTGCAGCAACTCGCCAAAGCTCCTTCAACAGCACCTTCCAAACCCGCGACCTCTACCACTTAGAATGACAAGGGCAGCAGACGCATGGGAACATCACCACCTACAAGTTCCCCTCCAAGCCACACACCATCCTGACTTGGACCTGTATCGCCGTTCCTTCACTGTCGCTGGGCCAAAATCCTGGAACTCCCTTCCTAACAGCATTGTGGGTGTACCTACACCATATGGACTGCAGCGGTTCAAGAAGGCGGCTCACCACCATCTTCTCAAGCGCAATGAGGGATGGGCACTAAATGCAGGCCTAGCCTGCGACGCCCACATCCCATCAATGAATAAAAAAAAGCAGGACCCCATAAAACTTCATTTCCCATTCACATTACCCCCTTTCCATTAAATTAATAGTCCCTTCCTGGACTCTTTGTTCCCATGCGTTAGATTTCATCTACCAGCTGTCTGGCCAATTTCCAAGTATATTCAAATCCTCCTTTGCCTTATCCTGTTTATCTTTTGAGTGTGTATTACTTTCTCAAAGAACCGTGCATACAATAGGTGAAATGACAGTGAAGCAGCGGGTGGACAAGCTTTAAAAGATAATTACACCTGAATGTTTTGATAACTGACAGATTTTCACAAAAACATGCGTTTCGAAACTACTGGTTCCCAAAATGTAATTGTTGTTTCCTTAACATTGCTATAATTCCTGGTTGGTTTCACTCTTTAATACAGCAGCAGGTATACTTTCCCCAATGTGTTTTGACTTCTATTTCTTCTCTAATTAGTGGTGATTTCCCAGCGCTGTCTTTCCACCACAGACTGGCAATCCCTCTAGTCCTGACCTATCACCCAGTTAAGATGAATATGATTGTTTCTACATGGCAGCAGTGGAGAGCTAGAGGGCGAAGCAAATAAAAGTGCAAGTCAATAAATACATTTTAATGACAGCGGTATTAATTGTTCACCCAAGCCCAATCTGCTTCCCCATGGTCAAGTGCTGCAACGTGCATCGTTCAGTTAGTTTGTAAATGAAGGAATAAAGAGCAAAGTGTGAATGCATACTGATGGAACAGTAATGTTTTAATGGAAAGGGAAAAGATGCAATTAATGAGAACCAAAGATATTGATCATTTATGCAGACGTTTCATGAAATGCCATTAATGCAGGCAATATGCTATATTAAATCTGATCAACAAGCAGAGCAAGCATGATAATAGCATGAAGGTGAACTAAATAAATAAGTTGACGTTGGTGAAGTATTAACTGTATTGTCACACAGGAGTAATACGTGCTTTGATGGATATGTGTCAGTGATACAACAAACATTGCAGGAAGATTTCATATGTTTATTCTATTCCCGGCAAATTTGGAAAAAAATATTAGAAAATAATAGAATCACGATTCCTCTAGAAATAATGCTCATAGGAGTTGTCCCGCTTGAATTATGATGTTACCAACATATGGCAAACAGTGCCCGACCAGTCCCCATCCACCACTACTCTCCTCCGCCTAGCTGAACTTGTTCTCACATTGAACAACATCTCCTTTGACTCCACCCATTTCCTCCAAATCAAAGGTGTTGCCATGGGTACCCGCTTGGGTCCTAGCTCTGCATGCCTTTTTGAGGGATATGTGGAACACTCTTTGTTCCAGTCCTACTCGGGTCCCCTCCATCACCTCTTTTTCCGGTACATTGATGACTGTGTCGGTGCCGTTTCCTGCTCTCTCCCTGAACTAGACAATTTCATTCACTTTGCCTCCAAATTCCACCCTTCCCTCACCTTCACATGGTCCATCTCCGACTCTTCCCTTCCCTTCCTCAACTTTTCCATCTCCATCTCTGGGGATAGGTTATTGAGCAACATTCACTACAAGCCCACTGACTGCCACAGCTACCTGGACTACACTTCCTCCCACCCCGCCTCCTGCAAGGACTCTATTCCATTCTCCCAGTTTCTCTGCCTCCACTGCATCTGCTCCGATGATGCCACCTTCCACACCAGTGCTTCTGACATGTCTTCCTTTTTCCTCAACCGAGGATTCCCCTCTACTGTGGTTGACATGGCCCTCGACCGTGTCCATTCTATCTTCTGCGCCTCTGCCCTCACCCATGCCCCTCCCTCCCGGATCCACGATAGGGTTCCCCTTGTCCTCACCTTTCACCCCAGCAGCCTGCACATTCAACGTATCATCCTCTGCCATTTCCACCACCTCCAAAGTGATCCCACCACCAAATACATCTTCCACTCTCCTCCCCTTTCAGCATTCTGTAGGGACCACTCCCGCTGAGACACCCTAGACCACTCCTCTATCACCCCCAACACGCCTTCACCTTCGCCCAGCACCTTCCTGTGGAAGCGCAGGAGATGCAACACCTGCTCTTATACCTCCCCTCTTCCCACTGTCCAGGGCCTCAAACACCCCTTCCAGGTGAAACAGTGATATACTTGTACTTCCTGCAATCTAGTATACTGTATTCGCTGCTCAAGATGTGGTCTCCTCTACACTGGGGAGACCAAACGCAGATTGGGTGACCACTTTGTGGGACACCTCCGTTCAGTCTGTAAGGATGACCCCGAGCTTCCAGTCGCCTGTCATTTTAATTCACCGCCCCATTCCCACTCAGTCCTCACTGTACTCGGGCTCTTGCATTGTTCCATGGAAGCTCAGTGTAAGCTCGAGGAACAGCAGCTCATCTTCCGATTAGGGACTTTACAACCTTCCGGACTCAATATCGATTTCAACAATTTAAGATCATAACCTCGGCCCCCATTATATGTTTACTTATTTTTTATCCAAACCTTTGTTTTGGCCCTTCCCCCCCTTTTTTCTCTCCCACATGGCAGCTGTCTCCCATTCTGCCAGTGCATTTCACATCTAATCTGGAGCCGTCTTTTGTCTCCACTAGCCCTATCACCATCTCGTCTCAATTTGAATACCTCTTAATGTCTCTTCACTTCCCTTTTGTTCTCTCCCAGCCCGGCCTTTTAATCTATTTCATTTCTTGTGCCTTTCCAGTCTTGACAAGGGGTTTGAACCGAAACAATGACTCTTTTTTCTCTCCACGGATGTTGCCTGGCCTGCTGAGTTTTTCCAGCATTTTCTGTTGTTAGTGCAAATCTTACCTCAGTGTAGACAAGACGTTGTTAATATTTGAGTGTTTCAGTAAACAGACATACCGAGATATAATACGATTAGCCAACTCTGAGATCTGTTACATCTCGATTTCAAACAAACAACATTTTTTTCAACATGGACGTTACCAGTAGCAAAACAAAATCTGTCCTGAGAAATTATACATTACGGGCACAACCTGGAGGTCAATGCTCACTAATCAGAGAACATCCGTTTAAAAATTATTTTCAGAAGGAGATGAGGGGACAAAAAGAATGAGTGATATATTTCTCCAGCAAATTTTTGCTTCTCTCCGTCTGTTCATCCATCCATCCATCCATCCATACATCCATCTTTTCATCCAGTTGGAATAACGAGTCAGAAATGCTTTGATTTGCTTCTGTATTTTATGCAGGCTACTTACCATAACAACCAGCGTTTCCTATCATTCCTTCTGATGGGACAAAAGTCACACCATTGCAACTGGTAGAAGGATGTAAATCACTACCAAAAGCATATGGAAAGTAGCCTCTAATTAATTTCTCTATAGACAGCGACATGAACATTTTTATTGCTTCCTTGGAATAAATAAATAGCCGTAGAGCTCGTATGGGGGGCAGACCTCGTAAGCCCACCCAATATTCAGTTGTATTGACTTCAATAGAACTGAATATCAGTTCTGGTGTATAAGACGCAGCCGGTTTGGTACCAAATGTATTGGATTACTGAACAAGATTAACTTCTACACCAAGAAATCATCATGCGGAAATTGTCGCAGAAATGTTGCACCTCCCAACTCATTGCACTTAAACTGAGTAAACTTAAAATGTAAACACAAAACAATGAATTCAAATATTAGATATTTTTCAATTGGAAAAGAGGAATTTCAATCCCTTGCTGCTTTTATGTTTTCAGCAACAGATATTTAATGATAAGAGGTAGGTAAGAGTAAATAATTGCATCTTGTCAAGCTGCTTTGTGTTGTTTGAGACATTGCCTGCGATTACCTCTTTCAAACAATTGATGATTAGGAAAAATTATAAAGTGATCTAATGTCAATGCAGAATCTGTACAGATACACGTTTGCCAGTAACAAATATCTAAAATGATCTTTACAACTTCTTGAATCTGTAACTAAGACACACCGATGGGATAGAAATTCGTTGGAATGTAATGCAAAACTGCCGGCCTATTATACTCCCCACCCATATTCAGTTACAGTGCCATCAATAGAAATGAACCGGGGCATATAATAGGTTTCGATGCCATACCGCCCATTTAGTGCTATTGGCAAAGATGCATTTCTTACCCACACAGTAAGCAGAAAGTGATTCCATGCAGTCATTTACTGTTCACAGAGATAATATCTTCATTAATCTATAAAATGATTCAGCGCAAGAAACATGTTTAACTGACTCATTACCGACGTTCATTAATCAGCAGATAACATTGTGATGTGACTGTTCCAGGTCATTTAAATAACCACTTAATATAACATTATAGAGTCTTTGCCTGTAATTATCTCATATGCTTCCACAACACTTGCATAGTTCCACTTGTTAATGATAAGTTCATCGCTAATGGAGGATACTTCTAACTTTGTGTGTAAGTGTAAAATGGGCGTTATGGAATTGGCCACCAAGCCCAATTTTCTTTTACATTGAGTTCAATGGCAGAAAAATTTGTCCACGGCGTATAGTAGGCAGCTAACTCGCTCATGTGAAATGTCTTGGGTAGATTTCACTATAATAAAGGCGTCAGATAAATGCAAGATTATTTTGTTGATGTTGCAATATACAATAACCTTAGGACACTTTCCCCTCCCCACTCCATTCTGTATTTCTTATTTCACCAAATCTGTCATTATGTATAGAAGAAAAGCTCAAAGAAAAAGAAGCAGTTCAGAGAAGACGTAACATTATAAATGTTGTCTCTTCAATTGTGCGCTTTTCCTCTTCATGGCGAAAGTGGTGTGTTGCTTCTCAGGTGGACATGTGATTCGAGGACATTTATTTTAAAAGGTTTAATGCTCATGAAAAGTATATTAATTGCGTACAAACATTTTAAGCAATTGCACTTTACACTCTAAAAATGATGCAATGTGTTATTAGCATGCAAATACCAGCATGAACTGCCTTACTCTATTATTTTCATAATAAAATTCTTTAGTTGTTAAAGTTTGTCATAATTATACGGCATTAGTCAGACTTCTGTGACATTGGCAATGTCTGAATTAATATCTGCTTAGAATACCCTAGTTGGCGGTCGTGGCTCAGTTAATAGCACACTCGCCTTCAAGTCAGTCCCACTCCAGAGAGTTGAGCAAGAAGCATTGGATGATACTGGAGTGCAGTACTGTGGTAGATGCTGTATTTCGGATGGGATATTCAACTGAGGTCACGTCTACTCTCTTAGTTGTTTCTAAATGATCCCACGGCAACACTTGCTAGTACGTCACAGGAGTGCACCCATGGCGTCCAATATTAATCCCTCAACTAACAGATTATCTGGTCATTATCTTATTGCTATTTGTGGTACCTAGATGTGCGCAAGCAGCTGGCTGCATTTCCTACAGTTCAAACGTATCTAATTGATTGTAAATGACTGTGGGAGTTCCCGATTTCATGAAAGTCGCTGTATTAGTGCAAGTTCCTTCTTTACTTATAATTGATAATAGCACAATGCCTGTTAGACTGCCATTATACTTCACTGTAGGTGGCCTATTGTTTCGCTCACCACTGGAGACATTCTAGCACCAGTCACCCAGCTCCACTCACAGATTTCTTACCTTAATCTCTATCAACAATTTTCTTCGCACCTCGGAAATGGTGATGAATGATTTACTGCCACGATATCCAACGTCACTGCAGCCACCACAGTCCTTATATGGGCAACCGACTGGGTGACCAGTGGGCAGCCTGAGTCAGGCGGTGCGCTCTTGTAATATGTAAGTGATGTACTATGTCTTTCATATGATCTGAATTACCAGTTGGCACTGCACTGAGTAGATCATACGCCACGGAAGCTCTGCTGTACATTTTTGGGACAGGGAGGAGCAGGAGTGCTGCACCGGGTTCCATAAAACTTGTTTAACCTGCTGCGGCTCCGCGTTTCCCTTCCCTGAAGATCGTAATTCCTCCCTCCCAACACGCCTCTCTACATTCATCCGGCTTGTAGGCCAGTCAGAGGTTGCTTGTTTCCTGCTCACGACACACCAGCTAAATATTAATGAAGGCCCAACCCGCAAAAAGAACCAGCGCCCCAACAATATTATCGAGTGGCCGGTGACCGCGCTCTATTTGCTGCCCACTCAAAATCTGTGCTGGAGGAATATGTACCCCAACGATTTCAGTGGCAATTAACACCTTTTAAAACTGAGCTGCAAGTGAAAATGTAGCTCTATCGGGCTGAAAATCAACGACAGCGGAGGTGTAAAACTGACAGTAGCAGATTAGCATCAACGGAAAGGAATGGAAAATTGGAAGGGTGCAAAGTGAGATCTTCTACTGGCCATTTTGTTCCCCCACCGCAGTTGGATTTCACCGCGCTTTGGGTCCTGGTCAGATCTCTTCCCATATCTTGCTTCAGCCAGGTATCTATCCCTAACTAACACTCAGCCTACGGCTTCTCACTCACCACTGCCTTAACCCTCTGTACCAGTTCCCAACAATAAACTTTTATACCCACCCAGTCTCATACACGACCACAATTCAATTCCACACCATACTTCACCGGATCTTCTGGTCCAACCCAAGTCGTGCTAATGTTCTTTCTACAGCCAGACATCCAGCTCAGTCTCAACATTCATCCCCATTATGGAGCTGCCTCTCACCATTATGTTTTCTTTCCAGTCTGGTGTTACGCTCACCTCCACTTCTGCTGCATTGCACTTCATCAGTTCCCATCACGAAGCTGTGAGACAATAAGATATTTATGTGGTTCTCTTGCTTTTACAAAAGGAATCACAGGGTGATTGCAGATGCCATCGTCTTTCCATTGTACTCTCATGTAGCCGCATCCTACCTCCTCCCATTGAGTTAACTGAGGTTCTAATACCAAACTACATGCCTGCTTCTGGCTCTCCATTGCTACTCAGTCCACTTCCTATCTGGTCCTCACACTCGCAATGCTCTCTATCCTATCTCATATACACCAGCAATGCTTTCCGCAATGTTCCCCCAGTCCACTCCTACTACCACTTACCACTGTCATCAAGGTCGCAGCCCCAACCCCAACACCATCACATACCCTAACCTCTGCCAATATTTTACCCTGCTCATCCGCCACCACCCCGCCATAGTACTACAGATCGACCACAGTCCGCACAAATACGCTTCATCTTCCTCTGCCCGGCATCTCTCTCATCCTGAAACGCTACCTACGCAATGCTCGTGTTGTCAATGCTCTCCCATACATTGAGAAACTGAAAAATAACAGCTCCACATCATTCATCCACCTAATTACTCCCATATCGGATAAAAGAGCAAAACTAAAAAGGGAGATTTAGCAGAAAACACAAACAGAATGAAAAATAATTAAAAGGACCAAAAAAAAACAAAAGAGTAGAGGAAGACGCCACAGAAGCTGTACATAAGGAAAACCATCACCAACAGTAAAATAGCATAGATCTGTCAAAAGGATGAATGGGGGTCACATTACAAAACACACTAAAACTTTGAATAAATTTAACAAAATCATCACGTATTTAAAATTAGTTAAAATTACTTCAAATTAAATCTTTTAAACAAAATTTAATTTTTGAAAAAAATAATTAAAGTGTTTTAAGTGGCTAAAAATAAGCTTAACTTTTTTTAAAGTATTTTAAAATGATGAATGAGTGGAAAAAAATTAAACTCAAGCTGTTAAAAGCAGGCTTTCAGCACATGCGCATCACATGCCTGAAACCGGCACTTGGGAGGCCCCTACACATTCGTACACACCTCGTACCCACCCGTGGGGTTCGGAATATCCGGCCCCTTGATGCAAAACATTGAAGCAGATTATCCGTAACTTCGCCTGGAATTATTTAATAACCTGCGCGCAGCAAATGTAGAAAAATCAGCCAGGGCACCTCAATATCAATCAATATATTTAAATGGACAGAAAATCGAGTGGATTCGTTGCTTGATTTCCTTTATTTGCTGTTCTCGGCTGACCCCCATCCAAAAGACATCGTTAAGATGCCTCTTTCTTAGCAGAAATGTGGCGCTTATTGTATTTAAACAATGCAATATAGATTGAAGTCTTGCATAACAGATGGTGACGAAGGCAGTGATAAACATTTATAAAAGATGTTCCCTTCGCTACAGTGAGTTTAAGCAATGCTGAATCCTTTACTCATTTTCAGGGGTCTCTGATCTACAGAAAAAAACTAGGTGAGGAAAACAACAGCTTGATAGGGCCGATTAGGATAGCATTAATTGCCAGGTTCATAGCACTGCAATTTGCACATTTAAAATTGGCTGTGCTACTTTTCCTGTTTCTTTATCAAAAATTCAATCGATTACCTTTCAAGTCCAATGCCATACAAGTGCCAATGGACTGCCTGGATTGATGTTGAAACCAGACTAACTAGGAAGATTCCAGGCTCCACAGTTTTCTGTGAGTTGTGTTACCTAATCTCAGACAGCATGGGATTTGAAGGCACAGATGAAGTCCGTGTCCCCATCCGATTCTTGGACCGGGGATTATTTTTTTTTCCAGTATTGAACGTTGCCAGCAGCCACTAACATAACAATTGGAATCCATTTATTATGATAATTTCTTGTCATTCCTGAGCAACTGAATTTTCATTAATTTCAGGAATTTATAAACAAAATTCACAAAGATTGAGTTTTATGCACAGATAGATTAAAATATGTTGCTGGTGCAATTAAAAACATTACATCTGTGCGTGGTAGAAATTTATCTTAGGTCGGTGTCGCAGCAGCCTCCTGTTATATGCCCAGCACGATATTCAGTTGAATATTAGTCAATAGTTTTGAATATCAGGCGTGGCATAGCGAAGGCCAGTGAATCCTATAATACATATTTTGCGCTACCACCCAAGGCAAATTTCTACGCCTTTTACCCTATAACTAGCCTGACAAACAACCACGGCGCTGATGCCAAACGATCTGTCCAAATGGTTTCCCATTATACATCCCATCTGATTTTCATTTCCATTTTAATCAGTTGAAGCAAATCGGGAGATTTGTATCATAGGCGCCTGAACAGCTGTTGGCCCTTTTACACGATTGTAAATGTAAAAAATAGACCACTCTGTTAATTATATGTTTATTCCAGGACTGAGGAAAGCAATGAAGGCAAAAAGTAAGAGTTTGGATATGGAATAGATGCTCAAATGTGTCTTAAGGCCTAGAAATATTTTGTTGGTGGAACTAATGAAAAGGTGGTTAACGGAGGCAATAGTAACTTTAATTGTCATGTGTTAAATGGATTATAGCAAATCACAGTCCGATATTCCTTTCTACTGAAATCAATAATACAGATAAATGAGTAGGGTGCAGAATAGGCTGCCAATTCACTATCACCAGTTTTATGGCGAGCAAAAAAATTTGAAATGTTTTCCAATGGAGGTACTTCTGACCTATGATATTCTAACGAAAAATGATATTAGGTCGGCCACCCTTTATGCGCCCCTTTTTATTTTCGTTCCATTTGATGCCAATAGAAATTAAAATCAAGAGAGCTATGCAACGGACAGCTGATCCGATATCACCTGTTTTACACTATTGCACAAACTCAAGACCTAGCCCAGCAATTCCACTGATGTAGTGACAACCGTAAAAGTGGGCATGAAGTCTGCTCATTCAAATAAATTGCAGGTTAAATTAATTTAATTTAATGCAAAGGACTACTTCAAGTCAGATTAGACTGTAACATACCTCATTTGTTGGAGACATGAGAATTCTAATCAGCCATATTATCACTTCATTGAGTTTATGAGTGGGAGAAAGTTTACACACTTAAATTGTTGATTATATAGGAGCAGAATTAAGCTTAGTATTTAATAGGGACTGTGCATGAAAGTGGATCATAAAGCAATACACATTACAGATGAGGCATGAGTGGAGATTAAAAAATGTGTATATGTACTTTGAGATACTTTGATGCTAACATAGCATATCAGGCCATACTTAATTCAGATTCATATCTTAGCAACCAAAGCATAAAAATATGCACGTTCAATATACTCTAGTATATCCTAGATTATCCAGAGCTAAAATGTGTTCAAGTAGTGGGTGTTTGTATGGAGTGAATTAAGACTTTCACCGCCAAGTGGAAAACAGAGGGCAGCAGATTGACCGTCCATTTTACACCTCGCTGGCCTTCCGTTTGCCTGAAATTGAATGGGGAGAAATTCATCAGTAAAAATGAAAATTCACTCCTATATTACAGTAATGTTGCTGAGAGTAGAAGGGCAGTGGGGTAGATCTTCCTTTTGTGCGCCAGGGTATAATGGGTGATAGAGAGTCGGTGGCCCATTTGAAACCTCTTCCGACTTTTAATCCCAGTGAAGTAAATGTAACCGAAAAATGGATGCAGTGTAAAATAGGCAGCCCATCTGCTACCAGCCGTTTCTCTGCCTGACGATCAACATGAAAATTTACATCTCTGCCTCCAAATGGCAGAGCAAAAATAGCTTGACCATCACCTGGCTGCAAAATAAGGAAGAAGAACAGTGCACAAACGTCAATTCTCCAGACATAAACCAACAAATTCAAAGCAGCTTAGTGGATATGTGCGGTGAAATTAGACGTGGCCAGCAACGTAAAACAGGTGGAATCGCGTTGGCCAAACATTATTCAACGCGCCCAATATTTAGTTCTACTGAGTTCAATTGAAGTCAAAGGAACAGAATATCGGGCAGGGTGGGTAACAAGCGGCAGCTGCGATATAGCACGGTTTCCATCACTGCAATTTTCCAATTTCACTCCATTATTATTAACTCAATTTTCAGAACTGACAAGACAAGTATGACAAAAAGAGAGGCAGAGATAAAAAGTGTTAAAGGGCGAGAAACAAATGGAAAGAGAGCAACATATGCAGAGATAAAGTGAGAGAGCAAATAGAAATAGATAAAGAGACAGGGAGAACAGATGTTTTAGCTGTGGGCTATTGTGTAAAGTGGGTGATATCCAATTAGACACTCATAATACACCACGCCCGATTTTCCTTTTGATTAACTGGGGAATTGGGGCGGGGTGTATATTGGAATACCAATTGGATATTCCCCACTTTACATTACTGCCCAAAATTAAACTTGCCACCAGCGAAGGAGAAACAGAAATAAACCACGATAAATTGGGAACGCAAGAGAATGATTAAGAGGCAGGAGTGGGGTGAGAAACAGAAATGGGGAGAGGGAGAAATCAAGAGGGGTGGACAGAGAATGTAAATTTTGGTGCCAGCTAATAGTAATTGGTCCTTTTCCATTTCTCCAGTTGCAGTCAAACACAACGAGTCTAAGTCGGATTCAAGATTCGTGGTGAATGCACAGCAGATCAGTAGCACAGGGGGCGATGACCCCGGGAAGCCCATCAACGCTCAGAAGATGCACCTCGCCACGTTATATTTATGTGGACATGAAGGGTTCACCTCCGGAAATTATTATTATCAGGTGCAAGTGGAGAGCGGCTCTGCCTGGTTTATGGGTAAATCTGTAGGTTCGTACAGATCGGAGAAGTGGCTAAGGTCTTTCCGTAGCAGTGGATTATGGACTTCAATACAGTGGAATATCGGGAAAGGAAATGAATTGAGGGGGAACTTTTTCAATACGATCAATACTACTGGCCTGCCGAAAATCGGAACGTACCTGGACTTTCATGAAGGGACAGTGACCTTTTCCAATCCCGAAGAGGATACCATAGTCCACTCACTTGAAGGGAAATTCAATGCAAGACTTATCCTTTCTGCATGTTTTGTATTTCTGAATCAAAAGAATTCCAACAATCACCTCAACCTAATGTCTCCGACGTTAATTCAGCAAACAAGTGTATACAGTACTGTGGTGCGCCATATAGATGAGGACAGTCACCAGCTTCCATGCTTAGGTTGGATTTAATTAGCCGTTATCAGCCAACTGAGATGGACAGTTTACAAAAGAATGCTTCTCCTTTGGTGCTTCCTTGGTTTTGACTGTCAGTGAAAAGTGACATCCCAATGCTGGCCGCTTTTACTTTCATTCTGCCCACCAGGATAAGGAAGCTGGGTTTGGCAGCACAAACATGGGTGCTACATTCCTGAATCAAATGAAGATCACCAAATGTAAAAGGGTATTATAACTGGCCACATGCACCAGTGCTAGAAACGGAGAAACTCATCAAGAGGTCCAAGGGATATTTCTATGACTTGGAGTGCATCCTTCGACCGGAATGATTTTCTCCTTGCTTTGTTTAATCCATCTCCACCTCTCTGTGTATCTCTTTCCTTCTCTCATACATTCATTGAACTGCAGCATTATAGATTTTTGTTAATAGGGCCAATTTTTCCCCTGATACATGATGTCGGTGAGCAGAATCCATCACTGACTATCTGGAAATTTCAGGTGTGCAGCCAAAATATTACACCACAATCTCCTAAAAACAGCCAAAGCAGAGCTCTTTGGAGTGACGTTACTTCAGGGAACATAGCGCTTAAATCGATTCTAACATGTATGTGCTTCAGATCTGCATTTTTAGAGCGCAATAAATTTAAAGAGCAATACATTATAAGAATGAAATACTTTGTTAATCAAAGCCTTCAAAAAATTATCGAAGGTACTGTATATATTTTAGGCCTTACAAGACACAGTTGGCGTTATCAGTACTGAATGCTACACATGTTTATATGGCATGTCCATGTCTTATATTTGAACGTGGGTCTTAACCCGTTTCTTTTAATTTTACTGAAAAGTAGCTGACAGAGCATCGGCCAGTGAATGAGTTAGAGGTCCTTCGTTAATATCACCTGCATTTTTGGCATTGCACAGTTATGACTGGAACATTATGGAGGCCCTGTGGCCGGGTGCATAGCCTACAATTTTCCGACCATTAATGCCAATAGACAGATCATTACGGGCAAGCCAGCCCTGATTTTCCAATAACTTGCCCGTTGCTTTCAATTTCCTAACAGGCTCCTCGGGAAATGTTCACCTTCTTCTCACTGGAGAAGTAGAATCGTTTCAGTTATACTGGCCTTGACACTTGTGGTAAACCACTTTTATCGTTCACTATCGTTACACTATAGTTATCACTGTTATATCGTTACTCTATGGTTATCACTGTTCACACTGTTGTATCACTATACGAGGTCGCCTCTTGTCACGCTGATATACCTGGGCTGACCACTGCTGACTCCGCCCATGACTCCACCTACCTGCCCAGGTATAAAGGTAGTCGCCTGGCTGGCATTCCTCCTTGTTGTATCCGATCACCCACGAGGGTGGGCTCTGTTATTTAGCCAATAAAAACCTATAGTTACTTTCCTAACTCGTCACTTTTCATTGGCTGAATTGATAGGTATATCAATTTTATTGGCTAAATTTTAAAATGTCGTTCCCTGAGCAGCAAAGCGAGCAGTCAAACGACCAGCCAGACGCCGAGCTACAACAGCCACAGCAGCCAGCTTGGCTCCGAGCCGTCAGAGCACCGTACCTGGATCTAAACCCACAGGCAGCAAACTCAGCCCTCGACTTTGAACACTGGCTGAGCTGTTTTGAGTCCTACCTGGGAGAATCCGGCATGCCTCAGAGATCCATGCTAAGAGTTCTGACCGCCCAACTGAGCCCTAAAGTATTCGCACTCATCCGGGACCTTAAAACATACGAGGACGCCATCAACCGGCTGAAAAGACAATACCTGAGCCTGGTAAATTCCATGTATGCCAGACACCTCCTAAGATCCCGCCCGCAACAGCCAGGAGAGACCGTGGATGAATTTTTACAGGTGCTGCAAGCACTCGGCAGAGACTGTAACTTTAAAGCGGTAACGGCGGCAGAAAATACTTAAGACAATGTCCGCGATGCCTTCGTGAAAGGCCTGCGGTCCGACTACTCATGGCAAAGACTACTGGAAGCAAAGGACCTCGACCTGGACAAAGCTGCAGCCCTCGCTCGCTCCCGAGAAGTGGCCCATTGGGACCTCGAGGCATACTCAAGGTACTGTAACCTCCGACCCTGGGACTCGGGACCGACCCCAATACCCCCCCGCAGCACCCCCCCCGGGACCTACCTCAGCGTCGGCGTCCCGGAGCCGATCGGGACCGCCACCCCCGGTACTGGCTGCGACCTCTGACCCCCGCGATCGGGCCGCCGGCTGCTTTTTCTGCGGCCAGGCGAAACACCCGAGGGCGCGCTGCCCAGCCAGGAACTCTACCTGCTCAAACTGCATGAAGAAAGGCCACTTCGCCAAGGCCTGCAGAGGTGGATCATCAGAGGCCAGCAGTGCCTCATGCGAGCTGTGGGGGCGGCCATCTTCCATCAAGGCCACAGAGGCCAGCATCCCCACACGTGAGCCATGGGGGCGGCCATCTTTGATCCAGGCAACCGACACCAGCAGTGCCTCATGTGAGTTATGGGGGCAGCCATCTTCTCCGCCATTTTGTCCAACCTCGTGGGAGAAACCATTTTACCCACCACGCCCGACCGCCACCATGCCTCTAGACCCGACTACTGCCTCAACCGCAGACTACAACAACTCGCTCAGCTATACACTAGCCTCCGTCACACTGGACCAGGCCCGCCCGCATCACCTGTCCAAGTCGATGATGGACATCAAAGTAAACGGCCACGCCACGACCTGCCTGTTCAACAGCGGAAGCACGGAGAGCTTCATCCACCCAGACACGGGGAGCCACTACTCCCTCCCTGTCCTGCCAACGCGCAACCGGATCTCAATAGCATCGAGGTCACACGCCACAGACATCAGCGGCTACTGTGTTGTGACCCTGTCGGTTAAGGGTACGGAGTATAAAAATTTTAAACACCTCGTCCTGCCCCAGCTATGCGCTGCCGTCCTACTAGGCCTAGACTTCCAATCCCACCTCCAAAGCGTCACGCTAGCATACGGCGGATCCCTCCCCCCACTCACAGTCGACAACCAGCAGATTTTAAACCGCCCACCGCGTAACACCTGCGGCCTATCCACCCTCAAGGTCCCGCCACCTTCCCTGTTCACTAACCTCACCCCCGACTGCAAACCCATCGCTACCAAGAGCAGGCGGTACAGCGCCAGGGACAGAGCTTTCATTAGCTCTGAGGTGCAGCGTCTCCTGAAGTAGGGCATCATCGAGGGGAGCACAAGCCCCTGGCGTGCCCAGGTCGTGGTCGTTAAGACCGGCAATAAAAACCGCCTGGTCATCGACTACAGCCAGACCATAGACAGGTACACCCAGCTGGACGCATACCCACTTCCCCGCATATCTGATATGGTCAATCAGATTGCGCAGTACCGGGTATTCTCCACCATCGACCTTAAGTCGGCCTATCACCAACTCCCTATCCGCCCTGAGGACCGCCAGTATACAGCCTTCGAGGCGAACGGCCGCCTCTACCACTTCCTTAGTGTTCCCTTCGGCGTCACCAACGGGGTTTCAGTCTTCTAAAGGGAGATGGACTGGATGGTTGACCAGAACGGGCTGCACGCCACGTTCCCCTATCTAGATAACGTCACCATCTGCGGCCATGACCGGCAGGACCACGATGTTAATCTGGAGAGATTCCTCCATATGGTCCAATGGCTGAACCTCACCTACAATAAGGATAAATGTGTCTTTAACACCTCGCGCCTTGCCATCCTCGGCTGTGTAGTAGAGAACGGAGTCATCGGTCCCAACCCCGAAAGAATGCGCCCCCTCATGGAGCTACCCCTCCCCCACTGTCCAAAGGCACTGAAGAGAACCCTGGGGCTCTCCGCCTACTATGCCCAATGGGTGCCCAATTATGCGGACAAAGCCAGACCCCTCATGAAGTCCACATCCATCCCCCTTACGGAGGAAGCGTGCGCAGCATTCTCCCTCATTAAGGGAGACATTGCCAAGGCCACAATGCATGCAGTGGATGAGTCCATCCCCTTCCAAGTCGAGAGCGATGCATCCGACTTCGCCCTAGCCGCCACCCTTAACCAGGAGGGGAGACCGGTGGCCTTCTTCTCAAGGACCCTACAGGGCCCTGAGATCCGACACTCGTCGGTCGAGAAGGAGGCCAAGGCGATTGTGGAGGCGGTACGATGCTGGAGGCACTACCTGGCAGGCAAACGATTTACCCTCCTCACCGACCAACGTTCGGTCGCTTTTATGTTTAATAACAAGCTGAGGGGCAAAATCAAGAATGACAAGATCTTGAGGTGGAGAATCGAGCTCTCCACCTATGATTATGATATCTTGTACCGGCCAGGTAAGCTGAACGAACCCCCCGATGCTCTGTCACGAATTACATGCACCAGCGCGCAAAGTGATAGACTTCAGACCCTCCACAACGACCTCTGCCACCCCGGGGTCACCAGACTTTACCACTTCATTAAGGCCCGCAAACTGCCCTACTCCATCGAGGAGGTCAGGACCACGACCAGGAACTGCCAGACCTGTGCTGAGTGCAAACCGCACTTCTTTAGGCCGGACAGAGCAAGCCTGATCAAGGCCACCCGCCCCTTCGAGCGCCTGAGCATCGACTTTAAGGGGCCCCTCCCGTCCTTTGACCGTAATGTGTACTTCCTCAACATTGTGGATGTGTACTCCCGTTTCCCCTTTGCCTTCCCCTGCCCAGACATGACCAGTACCACGGTCATTAAATGCCTGAACGACCTCTTCGCCTTGTTCGGGTTCCCAAACTATATACATAGTGACCGGGGCTCCTCCTTCATGAGCGAGGAACTCCGTCAGTTCCTACTAGCGAGAGGTATTGCTGCAAGCAGGACCACCAGCTACAACCCCTGAGGGAACGGCCAGGTGGAAAGAGAGAACGCGATGGTATGGAAGGCTGTCCTCTTAGCATTAAAGTCTAAGGGCCTCCCAACCTCCCGCTGGCAGGAAGTCCGATCGGCAGCGCTGCATTCCACCCAGTCACTACTTTGCACTGCCATCAACGCCACCCCCCATGAACGAATGTTTGTTTTCCCCAGGAAGTCGACTACGGGAACCACGCTACCAACCTGGCTGACCTCTCCGGGGCCCGTCTTGCTGCGAAAGCACGTGAGGGCCCATAAAATGGACCCCCTGGTCGAGAGGGTGGACCTCCTGCACGCCAACCCCCAGTACGCCTATGTGGCATACCCAGACGGGCGGGAGGACACAGTCTCCTTACGAGACCTCGTACCCTCGGGCACTCTGGAGACACCACCTTCACCCCCCCCACCACCCCCCCAATTCCAGCCAAGGTAGACGGCATGCCGGAACCCCACGAGCCTTCGCCGACCACGCAGACACCAGTATTAACACCGGATAATGCAACACCGCCGCTGCGACGATCAGAAAGGCTTACGAGGCCTCCGGACAGACTGACATACCAGAACTGGTAGTACACTTCACCCCGCCGGACTCAAATCTAAACAAGGGGTGAATGTGGTAAACCACTTTTATCGTTCACTATCGTTACACTATAGTTATCACTGTTATATCGTTACTCAATATTTATCACTGTTCACACTGTTGTATCACTATACGAGGTCGCCTCTTGTCACGCTGATATACCTGGGCTGACCACTGCTGACTCCGCCCATGACTCCACCTACCTGCCCAGGTATAAAGGTAGTCGACTGGCTGGCATTCCTCCTTGTTGTATCAGATCACCCACGAGGGTGGCTTTGTTATTTAGCCAATAAAAACCTATAGTTACTTTCCTAACTCGTCGCTTTTCATTGGATGGATTGATAGGTATATCAACACTACACTGTGTGTGCATTGGCATACAAATGCACTGTTATGGACTTCCTCTGTTAATCTGTTTAGTCTACATGTCAGGGGCATCAGGTAAGGAGCAGTCAAAGGACATCCGCATGAAAACATGAAAGGCTAATTGCAAAATAAAACAGTCGCAGTGATGAACTGCACTTGGATAAAGAGAAAGTGTCAATGAATCGCTGCAACAATTTTAATCAAATCCTCCAGTCGGGAAGCTGAGTTGATCAGGTATAACGCTAATTGTACACCCTACAGCAATTTGCTATCCATTGAAGTCAGTGAAGAGTATTCTCAGGCGGGAGGCAAATCCAGCGCATTCTCCTGATCAGGTTGGTTTCCCGCCCGACGAGTTAGCTTAAAACAGTCGTCACCATCTCCAACCCCTGCTGCATGTGACTGTAGTTTCTCACTGAGATTACGGAATTGCCCCATTGGTGTTCATTTGGTAGTATTTACAACATGTAGCCTCATGGCCTTCTGGATTTATTCTTGGAAATAATGGCAGGTCCAATCACGATTGGAGTAATCAAATCCTGAAATTGAACAAAATAAATGTTGAGATCTTCCCTGCCTGAGAATTAGTAAAAAAAAGTTGTGCACCTCCAGCTCTCTTTATTTCACCCCGTCGCTGTAGCTGTAGCGCACCAGATGTTCAGTGAGTGTGATAGTGTCAGACCTGAGATTCAGGTACAATTCTCCTTCTCGCTGTTTGATAGCACATTGAACAATAAGCAGTCTATGTAGCAAAATGATACACCTGCGTTATTCGAGATTGTGTACTGTGCATGAAACGAGGGCATTTAGTTGCTAAATTGCTCTGTGCTTATCTTAATAAAAACTGATTATGCCGCCTGCAAATGCGTCCTGCGTTGCATGAAAATTTGGCTGCATGAAACGGATATAGAAACAAAGAAGATAGGAGCAGGAGTAGGCCATTCGGCCCTTTGAACCTGCTCCGCCATTCAACGAGATCATGGCTGATCATCCAAACCCCAGCACCCGTTCCTGACACCGACAGCCATCCCACCCAAGCCCTATCCCCGTAACCCCACGTATTTAATCCCCCCTATCACTAAGGGCCAATTTTTATCATGGCCAATCAACCTAACCCGCACATCTTTGGACTGTGGGAGGAAACCGGAGCACCCGGAGAAAACCCACGCAAAATGTGCAAACTCCACACCGTCACTCGAGGCCGGATTTGAACCCGGGTCCCTGGCGCTGCGAGGCAACAGTGCTAACCACTATGCCACCATGCTGCCGATATGTAAGTGAAGCTTGTGATAGTGACCGAGCCTAAATATGAAAACATCTCTGACATTCATCCTTTACTTTACTCTCTGTATGCCAGACACTGGTTCTGATATTTATACAATATTGTTGCTGAACGACTTGTTAAATGTATTCATCCACAATTCTGCTGAAACTGTTCTTATCCCTGCCTCTGGCAATCATCGGAAAACAATCCGGATGACTCCTGCTTTCAACGTGCCTTCGTCCCTGGGTCCACATTTGCAACCATTTATGGTGTCACTGATTGAAATATGGACATGCTATTTGCTGAAATATGGATACCACCTGATTCTTACCATCTCATAATAACCATCGGGGATTCAATGACAACCACATTACTATTCAATGATAATCATCTTACACTGAATGGTGATCATCCTACCATTTCCTGATAACCATCTTACAATATCGTGATGACCAACTTACAAGCATTGGTAACCATCTTTCCTTACATGATAATCATCTTACACTCAATGGTAAACATCTTACCATATCTTGATAATCACTTTATTTTCAATGCTAGCCACATTATCATCCCATGATAACTGTCTTTAATTAACGGGAAGCATCTTTCCATACCATGATAAGCACCTTACATTCAATGACAACAAACTTACCACTCTATAGTTATCAATTTACATTGCATGGCAATCACCTTAAAGTAGGCGGTACATAATTACATGGGTGTGTCTGTAGGATGTATAATTTCCTCTTATTTTTCTTCATGTGACACCATGGGTTTAAAAAACATCCTGTAGTTTATTTTGATTAATAATTTCTGATTCTTCTGCACTCACTGCATTGCTGCTTTCCAGCGCAAAAAAAATGATATCCACTTGTATGGAATAGGAGCACAATTTTCAGACTCAGGACCTAATATATCTGCAGTACACAGAAATGTGTGAAGTCTTTATCGGCTGATATCGCTAACAATGATGTCGAGGTTCATAAGGCTGGACATCAGTGTTCACCTCAGGAGTTCGAGTTCATGGAATGCATTCGAGACCGTTTCCTGCAACAATACGTCATGGAACCATTCAGGTAACTGGCTATTTTAGGTCTTTTATTGTGCAATGAGACAGGGTTAATTAGTAATCTCATAATAAGGATCCTCTGAGGAAGAGTGATCATAATATGATAAAATTTCACAATGAGTTTGAGAGTGAAATACTTCAGTCAGTTACAATGTTCTTAAACTTAAATAAAGCCAATTACATAGGTACCAGAGGCGAGTTAGCAGCAGTAGATTGGGAAATTAGATTAAAAGGTATGATGATAGATATGCAGTGGCACACATTTAAATAAATTTCCAAAATCTCAACGAAAATACATTCCACTGCGAAATAAGTATTCCACGGGAAAAGTGATACAACTAAGGTGATAACTAAAGAAGTTAAAAATAGTATTTATTTAAAAGAAGAGATTTATACTGTTGTTCAAAATAGGAAGAAATCACACAACACCAGGTTATAGTCCAACAGGATTATTTGAAATCATAAGCTTTCGGAGCACTGCTCCTTTGTCAGGTGAAGTGGAGAAATGCATAAAGACACAGCTTATATAGTCAGAGAATAATGTCAGATGTCTACAGGTAATCTTTCCAACTGCCATTTATCACACCTCGGCAGAGAGATAATCACAGCAATCAAAGGTGTGAATGGTGTCCAAACAGGTCAGTCAGGAAAACATTACATCAAAGAATAATGAGGTGGGGTCACAAGGGGTCAATTATTGCAGATGCTGGGGTCTGTATGAAAAACAAAAAAAGAGTAAAAAATCATTTTTTTTGCTGGAAATCACAGCAGGTCCGGCCGCATTTGTGTAGAGAGAATAAGCCAACGATGACTCGAGTCTGGATGACCCTACATCAGGTGGGGTTACATGTAGCGTGACATGAACCCAAGATCCTGGTTCAGGCCGTCCTCATGGGTGCAGAACTTGGCTATCAGTTTCTGCTTGATGATTTTGCATTGTCGTGTGTCTCGAAGGCCGCCTTGGAGAATGCTTACCCGAAGATCGGAGGCTGAATGTCCTTGACTGCTGAAGTGTTCCCCGACTGGGAGGGAACACTCCTGCCTGGCGATTGTTGCACAGTGCCCGTTGTCGCAGTGTCTGCATGTTCTCGCCGATGTACCATGCTCCGGGGCATCCTTTCCTGCAACGTATGAGGTAGACAACGTTGGCCGAGTCACATGAGTATGTACCATGTACCTGGTGGGTGGTGTCCTCACGTGTGATGATGGTATCTATGTTGATGATCTGGCATGTCTTGCAGAGGTTGCTGTGGCAGGGTTGTGTGGTGTCGTGGTCGCTGTTCGCCTGAAAGCTGGGTAATTTGCTGTGAACGATGGTCTGTTTGAGGTTAGGCAGCTGTTTGAAGGCGTGTAGTGGAGGCGTGGGGATGGCCTTAGCGAGGTGTTGATTGTCATCGATGACATGTTGAAGGCTGCAAAGAACATGGCGTAGTTTCTCTGCTCCGGGGAAGTACTGGACGACGAAGGGTACTCTGTTGGTTGTGTCCCGTGTTTGTCTTCTGAGGAGGTCTATGAGATTTTTCGCTGTGGCCCGTCGGAACTGTTGATCGACGAGTCGAGCGTCATATCCCGTTCGTACAAGGGCGTCTTTCAGCGTCTGTTGGTGTCCATCGCGTTCCTCCTCGTCTGAGCAGATCCTGTGTATTCACAGGGCTTGTCCATAGGGGATGGCTTCTTTAACGGGGTTAGGGTGAAAGCTGGAGAAGTGGAGCATCGTGAGGTTGTTCGTGGGCTTGCGGTAGAGTGAAGTGCTGAGGTGTCTGTCTTTGATGGAGATTCGTGTGTCCAAGAATGAAACCGATTCTGAGGAGTAGTCCATGGTGAGTTTGATGGTGGGATGGAACTTGTTGATGTTATCGTGCACTCTTTTCAGTGATTCTTTGCCGTGGGTCCATAGGAAGAAAATGTCGTCGATGTATCTGCTGTATAGCTTTGGTTGGAGATCCTGTGCAGCGAAGAAGTCTTGCTCGAACTTGTGCATGAAGATGTTGGCGTATTGGGGTGCGAATTTGGTCCCCATTGCTGTTCCGTGTGTTTGGGTAAAGAATTGGTTGTTGAAGGTGAAGACATTGTGGTCAAGGATGGAGTGGATGAGTTGTAGGATGGCGTCTGGAGATTGGCTGTTGTTGGTGTTGAGTACCTGCAAACAACTGACATTATTCTCTGACTATATAAGCTGTGTCTTTATGCATTTCTCCACTTCACCTGATGAAGGAGCAGCGCTCCGAAAGCTTGTGATTTCAAATAAAGCTGTTGGACTATAACCTGGTGTTGTGTGATTTCTTACATTTGTCCACCCTAGTCCAACACCGGCATCTCCACACCATGTTCAAAATAGTAGTAGGCCTGAGGAATGGGAGAGCTTTAGAAACAAGCAAAGGATTACAAAAAAATTGATAAAAATTGGGAAAAAATCGAATATAAGAGTAAACTAGCAAGACATATAAGTACAGGTTGTAAAAGCTTCCACAAGTATGTAAAAAGGCAGAGCACAGCAAAAGTAAGCCTTGGACCATTAGAGGCTGGGGCAGGTGAAACTATAATGGGGAATAAGGTAATGGCTGAGAATTTAAACAAAAAAATTGTATCTGTTTTCCAAGTAGAAGGCACACAGCATACAAAAATATTGCGGTAGCAGCGGGTTAATAAGCATGTGGAACGTAAAGTAATTCATATCAGTAGAGATAAAGCTCTTGAATAAATAATGGAACTAAATGGTGATAATTCACCTGGACCCGATAGCCTTCATGCTAAGTTTCTAAAATATGTGGCTGCAGAAATAGTGGATGTATTGGGTGTGACTTTTCTAAAGCCCCTGGATTCTAGAATGGTCCCAGTGGATTGGAAGGTAGCAAATAGAAAGGAGCACGAGCAAAAACAGGGAACTACAGGCGAGTTAGCCTGACATTAGTCATCGGTGATATGCTGGATTCCATTATTTAGGTAGTGGTAACAGGTGAAGTAATTTCTCCACATATCAGTCTAAAATGGTAAACCCCGTATTCTGAGACTGATGGGTCGATAACAAGAGGGCGTAATTTTATGTTGATTGACAAAAAGAGCAATACGGTAATCATGCGGAACTTCAATCTACATATTGAATGGGCAAATCTAATTACCACTATTGTGGTGGAGGGCGAATTCTTGTAATGCATGCGAGATGGTTTCTTGGTCAGTATGTGGAGGAACCAACCAGGTAACAGGTTACTCTGGATCTGGTACCGTGTAATGAGAAAGGGCTAATCAATAATCTTGTGGTAAAGGGGTCTTTATGGAGAAGTGGCCATAATATTATTGTATTTTACATTAAGTTTGAGAGTGATGTAGTCCAATCTGAAACTAAGGTCTTCAATCTAAACAGAGGGAACTACAAGGGTATGAGCGACAAGGAAATAATGCATAATTTGTAACAAACATATATTACTCTAGGGCATAAAAACCCAAAAGGAAAAGTGATCCAACCATGGCTAACAAAAGGAATTGAAACTAATATTAAGTCAAAGGAGGAAGCTGATAAACTTGCCAGAAAAAGCGGCCCGCCTGAGGATTGGGATCTTTTTAGCAATCAGCAAAAGGGGAACAAGAAATTGATAACGAAAGGGAAAACGGAATATGAGCACAAACTAGCGAAAAACATAAAAACTGATTGCAAAAGCTTCTACAGGTATGTGAAAAGGAAAAGGCTGGCGAAAGTAAATGTAGGCCATTTACAGTCAGAGACAGGATAATTTATAATGGGGAATGACGAAATGGCCAAGAAATTAAGTAAATACTTTGTTTCTGTCTTCACGGAGGAAGACACAAAAAACCTCCAAGAATTACAAGAAAACCAAGGTTGTGACAAGAATGAGGAACTTAAAGAAATTATTATTTAAAAAAATCAGTACTAGCAAAATTAATGGGACTAAAAGTCGATAAATCCCAAGGACTGGATGACCTACATCCTAGGGTTTTGAAAGAGGTGGCCATTGCAAGAGTGGAGGAATTGGTTTTCATCTTCCAAAATTCTAAAGATTCTGGAAAGGTTCCTGCAGATTGGAGGATAGCAAATGTAACTCTGCTATTTAAGAAAGGAGGGAGAGAGAAAACGGGGAACTACAGACGTGTTAGCCTCACATCAGTAGTTGGGAAAATGCTGGAAACTATTATAAAGGATGCAATAACTGGGCATTTAGAAACTAATAGTAAGATTGGCCGGAGTGAACATGAATTTATGAAAGGGAAATCATGTTTGACAAACCTATTGGAGTTTGTGAGGATGTAAATAATGGAGAAGACAAAGGGGAACTGGTAGATATGTTGTATCTGGATTTTCTGAAGGCCTTTGATAAGGTCTGATGATACAGAGCTAGGTGGCAGTGTCAGTTGCGAAGATGATGTGAAGAGGTTTCAAAGGGATCTCGAAAGGCTCAGTGATTGGGCGAGAACATGGCAGATGGAATATAATGTGGATAAATGTGAAGTTATCCACTTTGGTTGAAAAAACAGAAAGGCAGAGTATTTCCTAAATGGTGAAAGATTGTGGAATGCAAATTATCAAAGGGACCTCGGCGTCCTTGTGCATGAGTCACTGAAAGTGAATGTGCAGGTGCAGCAAGCCATTAGGAAGGGAAATGGTATGCTGGTATTCATTGCAAGAGGATTTGAGTACAGGAGTAAAGAAGTCTTACTCAAATTGTACACTGTACTCCAGGTGTGGTCTCATCAAGGCCTTGATGAGACCACACCTGGAGTACAGTGCACAATTTTGATCTCCTTACCTAAGGAAGGATTTACTTACCATAGAGGGAGTGCAACGAATGTTCAGGAGATTGATTCCTGGGATTGCAGAACTGTGGAATGAGAAGAGATTGAGTAAACTAGGCCTGTATTCTCTTGAATTCAGAAGAAGGAGAGGGGAATCTCATTGAAGCATACAAAATTATTACAGGGCTTGATAGGATGGATGCTGGGAGAATGTTTCCCTTAGCTGAGGAATCTAGAACCAGGGGCCATAACCTCAGGCTAAAGGGTAGGCCATTCAGGACTGAGATACGAAGAAATTTCTTCTCACAGAAGGTGTTGAATCTTGCAATTCTCTACCCCAGAGGGCTGTGGAGGCTCAGTCATTGGGTATATTCAAAACAGAAAGTCTGTTTTGAATATACCCAATGACGGAGCCTCCACAGCCCTCTGGGGTAGAGAATTGCAATATTTCTGATATTACGGGTTTCAAGGGATATGGCGATAGGGCCGTTGAATGGAGTTGAGGCAGGAGATCTGCCATGATCTCATTTAATGGCGGAGCAGGCTCAAACAGCCGAATGGCCTACTAATGCTCCTATTCCATATGTTCTTATATTAACAGAACCAGAGGTGATACGAGGAAACCCTTTTTATGCAACGAGTTGATAAGACTTGATAGGATAGTGGAAAAGGAATCAATATTAGCCTTCAAAACGGAATTGGATACGTACTTGAAGGAGAAAAAGGCAGGGATATGGGGAAAGATCAGGGGAGTGGGAAGAATTGGAGTGCTCTCAGAATGAGCCATCACAGACTCGGGCCAATTTGCCTTTTCTCTGTTCAGTACTATTTTATGATTCTATTATTCAATGATCTTATATCTCATTCTAGTTTTCTGGTTTCTACTCTGTAACTACATATATCCAATATATGTTGGTGCCTTGGCGGTTTTTCAATAATGTTACTTATACATCCCTGCTGATTAACTGTACTAATCATCTATTATATGCTGCACGGCATTGTGCGTTTAGCTCCAGTGGGCATTATCAACTGACTATGACCAGATTCACAAGCTGAGCGAGCGCAGGATGAGTTGGCACGAATGAAGTTGCGTTTAGGGAAGGAATAAGAAGGAGAAGAAATCAGTGCAAAGGTCATTCATCATTCTTTTATCCTTCATGAAATCTATTTGTTTGTATCGCAACATCAATTAATTTGGCTTCATTATTTTCCTTGCTAGTTATATGGATTATTTCTTTGAAGCGGTGCTTTTCCTTATATCACTTTCGAACGTATTATTAAAAATGTTCCATCCACATACCCTCATGTGGCACTCTGATGTAACAGCCTAGAATTAGCCTCTTGATATGTAACATTTGATATCATTTGTTGAGGGTTGCATTAAAGATTAGTTTTATGTTGCAGAGCTTAAATGTTTCTAATAATTCCTCTCAGGATAAACCCTTTATAATTGGAATCCTGCTTGTTGCTTGTTTCTTTCTGATTTGCAATGCAATGATATATAAGATGCGGAATATTACAGTTCTATTTTTGAGCGTTATATGCTGGCATGTCTTTAGATTTTCTGATATAATGCTCTTCAAGCGACACCCTTCACTAAAATTGTCCACAGTTTAACATCAAAAATAATCTCCAACATAATACCAGAAATTTTTCCAGTAGATATTCAGAAATAATAATATGCAAAAAACCTCGTCCAATAAAGAAATTCAAATACTGCCGCATTAATTACTCAATATGCGGAACTCAGTGTTCAACATACCTGCCTAATGACATTCCAGATAATTCTGCATCCACATCAGCATTGACCATTTCAAGGGTGCAAAGGCATATGAAATGTTTGGACGTTCCCAGAAACCTGCTCCGTTCTATCTTCTGTAGTCGATTATTAATTGCAACCCCAAGTGACAGCACGTTGGATTTCCTTCGTCAATAACGCCGAGACTACTGATAAGTTGTCAAAACTTTGAAGTTTTGCGCTGCTTTCCATGGAGCAACCTTTTCTCCATCGCCAGTGCCCCACGTAACAATTTGCTTTACCTTGCCAATGAATCCTCACGAGACTAATCGAGAACGATTGTAGCCTCTGATCTTGCCCCGTTCCTGACTCAGCTGCTGCTTCTCAGCTACCACTTCATTGCTCAATGGCACTGCAATAATCAAATGCACGGCTCCTATTCTGCTGTTTTGTCTCACTAAAAAGAACTGCTGTCATAGCAACATTTATAGATAGGCAACAGTGGATTTGTTCGTTGTCTTCAGCTGCAGTCCCATTTTAAACCTAACTTTAATCTCTGATTTATGTAAACGCTCCCTTAACAGTGAGCCTTGGTTTCACCTTTTGTTGGCTGTTTGCTTTGATTGTCCTCTGTCACAGTTCCTTACTGCCTACAAGATTGCGACTTTCCTGGTCATGTAATCGAAGGTATCTTTTGCATCTCTGACTGCTGTATTTTGCCTTTGTTTATACTGCTCCCCTGATGGAATCCATCTTACTGCATGGCATCTCATCGGTGGTTGAAATTCGTGGTATTACTTGTTCATATTTCATTTCTTACTTGAACCAATTTAGCCAGTCTGTTACCTGTAGTAGCGCCTCCTCCCATGCCTGCATGGTATCCTCAAGCAGGAAATTTCCACAGCGTTTATACTTCCTATATATGCTTACTCTTATTGACATCGATATGTATAGGATCAGCTTCCTTATATGTTAAAGACACTTTCTTTTGCGGCACCTTCTACCAATTCCTGTCGAGGACTGCTAATTAACCTTTCTGACTGTGCAACCTGTGGAGGTGTGAATGACAGACCGCAACTTCCGGATTTACTTAGGTTGCACATGCGCCAAGTCCTGATGTCAGTTTCAAAGGAGAAATGACGGCGAAAGCTGCAATTTCGCCCTCATCAGGACTGCAAATTCTGGGCCACCAGTTTGTTTTTTCCCGTTCTCCGCTTATTCTGAATCTAGTGATGAATAACCTCAATACCCTGTATGTCTCTGACCAGATACATTATATCGAAGTCCACAATAAAACTATCTATTTCACGTGCGTTGTTACATCACAATAACCGAACCCATACTAAAACTAAAATGGAATTCGACATCTGCATCGTTCCCCCTTATTAAGCCAGAAGTCTCGTTCTTTCGATCTTTCTGACAACCCCTGAAGGTCTGATGTGTTCTCTTAGATTGCACAATGCTGCAGAGATAGGATAAATGTTGCGAAAATTTACAAATAATTGTCAGCTGTTTTTAATCAAAGGATAAGTTGACTGGCACAGTCTCTACATGCCCAGGGAATGGGTTGAGTGCTGACATTTATCGTGCAGTCAAAATTAACAGCCACTTGGATCAGGATGGACTAATAAATGAGAGTAAGCATAGAGTTGCTAAGGGAAATCGTGGTTGTCTAACTTCATTGAGTTTTCTGATGATGTATTAGAAAGAATAAATGAGGATTTTGCAGTTGATGTAGTGTATAGGGATTTTCAAAAGGTTTTGATAAAGTACCATATACTAGGCATGTTACCAAAATTGACGGCCATGGGATAAAAGGGGCAACAGCAGCATGGATACATAATTCGCTAATGAATAGAAAAGGGAGTTATGTGGTCAGTTGCTGGGTTTTTTTCGGACTGGAGGTAAGTGTACATGGTGTTACGCAGTGTTCAGTACTAGGACAAATGTTGTTGTTGATATACATTAGTGGCTTGAATTTGGGGCGGGGGGAACAAGGAAACATTTCGAAATTTGCACATGGCCCACAACTTGGAAGTGTAGTAAATAGTAAGGTTGGTACTTCGGCCCGAGCAGGAGTATTGTCTCCAATTCTGGGTGCCGCACTTTAGGAACGACGTCAAGGTTTTGGAGAGGGTATGGAACTGATTTACTAAAATGTTTCCAGGGATGAGGAATTGGCGGCTACTTGGAGAGACAGGAGAGGCTCGTGTTTTTCTCCTTGGAGCAGTGAAGGCTAAGAGCAAATTTGACAGAGTTGTTTAAATCCGTGAAGGAATCACAATCAGTAAATAAAGAAAAACCGTTTCTAATGGCTGAAAGGTCGACACAAAAGGAAAGAGATTTAATGTGATTGACAAATGAACGAGAGGCGATATGAGGAAAAGCTTTTTTACAAAATGAGTGGTTACAATTTGCAATAGATTGGCTGAAAGGGTGGTGGATACAGATTCAATAGTAGACTTCAAAATGGAACTGGATAAGTAATTGATGGAGAAAAATTGCAGGGATATGTAGAAAACGCGGGTCAGTGGGACTAAGTGGATCGCTCTACGAAAATGCCGGCACAGAGTCGATGGAACGAATGTACTGTACTAATCTATAACTGTATGATTGTAATAGACTTCAATAGGACATGGCAGGCTTGTGAAATGGGCGGCCACAGGGCAGATGAAATTCATCGCCGCAAATTCCGAGGTGATGCATTCTGGTAGGAAGTATGAGGAGAAACAGTGCAAGCTAAATGTTACAATTTCAAACTGGTGCAAAAACAGAGAAATATGGGGGTGCTTGTGCATAATCCTTTGTGGCAGGAATGCTAGCAACGCCGTTAATAAAGCATAATGGATCATGGGCTTTATAAATATAGGCATAGAGCACACAATCCATGAAGTTAAGCTAAACCTATATAAAACACTAGATCGGCCACAGCTGGAGTATTGCGTCCAATTCTGGGCACCATACTATCGAAGGGACTTGGAGAGGAAACGGAAGACATTTACTGGCATGATTCCAGCGATGAGAGATCACAGTTACGTGGATAGATTGAAGCAGCTGGGGTGGTTCTCCTTGGAGCTCAGAAAGCTAAGAGCAGACTGGATAGAAGTGCTTAAAGTAAGTAAGGCTTCAGATAAAGTAAATAAAGAGAAAATGCTTCCAGTTTCTGAAGGGTCGATAACCAGAAGTCACAGATTTAAGGTAATTGGCAAAAGCACCACAGGCAACATGTGGAACAACTGTTTTACTCAGCAAATGGTTAGGATTTAGAATGCACTGCCTGATAGGGTGAAGGAAACGGGTTCAATAGTAGCTTACAAAAGGTAATAGAATAAATACTTGAAGAAGAGTAAAATGCAAGCCTATGTTAAAGAGAGGGGGAGTGCAATTAATTGGAATGTGCTTCGAAAGAGCCGGTGCAGACTCGATTGGCCTCGTTCTGTGCTGTACGATTCTATAAGAGTTTAAGTACTGTTTGCAAAGTTTCGGTAGCCATGCATTCGATATTATATTTAATGCTGGCACAGGGATATGTCAGCACGACTTACACCAGACAATTTCCTTCATTCGTTCTTCTTTTTTCCATTCTGCCTGTGTCTCTCTATATGTTCCTGGGACTAGGGACAGGGTCACTGGTCAAGGCTTGGGAGCTAAGCATGAGCCAGGCCTGGTTAGTACCTGGAGGGATGACCACCAGGGAAAACCAGGTGTAGAAGGTCACAGAAAAAGCCCCGAGGAGGGGCTGTTGGTGAGAAGGTCACGGAAGGAGCCCCGAGCGGGGCGGCTAGTGAGCAGGCCCGGGCGTTGGGCTGAAGATTGTCGGACAGGAGGAATGGTGGAAATGGAATGGCGGTGCGCACAGCCACAGCGGCTTTGCTTCTCCCAGGACGGTGCTATTTACGTTAATGTTATTTGTACTGGACTCATGGGAGCTTGCAAGATCACATTTCGTTGTTCATGTACTTGTGCATTGTACAATGACAATAAAGTTGACTTATTATTATTATATCTCTCTCTTTCTATCTAAATATATATCTCTAAATATCTTATATATATCTATCATCTTATAATTTTTCTATCTCTCTCTCTCTATCTATCTATCTATCTATCTATCTATCTATCTATCTATGTAACTATCTATCTATCTGTCTGCCTGTCTATCTATCTATCTATATAGCTATCTATCTATCTCTATCTTTCAGTCTATCTACCTATCTTCCTACGTCTCTCTCTCGCTCTCTCTCTCTCTATCTATCAATCTATTTATCTATACATCTATCTACCATCGATCTATCATCTATTACTTGATATCTATTGTGTCTACCATAAAAGTCTTTTGGACTGCTGAATTTAAAATTTCTCGGAACAATTTAAGACGTTACATGAAGGTGATCGGAAAATATGTAGAAAAAAATGTGCATATAAATTTATATATATATATGTCTGCCTCGGTCTCTGTGCGTTAAGCCATTTATCTTCTATCTCACAGAAATGTTTAGTAAATTGTAGATTGTTGTTGCAGTTTCGTTTTCTTGTTGATATGTTTCACCGAGGAAAAAGGTGTGTATCGGAAATAAAATTTAAAGTGTTCTTATCGAAGATAACACATTTTCTGTGCTTTACAACGTCTTTGCGAATTGCTTTTAATTTCTCTATTCCTGAAATCAAATAATACAATCATATGTTCGTATGACAGCATGCCATATAGAATAAAGTAGCCTGCACCACGAAGGGCAGCAGAAATGACAACGGGAACCATGCTTTACGGGGAAATATTTTAGTAGTTTCTTCCCATATTTTGCTTGAAATATTTTCTCTTGCAACTTTTGTCATAGTTTCTGTTTTCGTTCTCATACAACTCACCAGGGTATTTTATACATATACTGATTAAAGTAACAAAAATAATTTTGTTTATAAATATAGAATAATTATGGTATGTTTTTGCATTTTAGTTGAAATATACTGCACTGGTGATCAACTATCCAGTACTGTTAGGACCGTCTGAATTTCTTTAAAAATTATTTCCAGTAAACTATTCTGAATGCCACATCGGTGTCACTCCATCCTTTTAGTTGCTTCCATATTTTGACATATTCCTTCAACTGTGCATTACTGTCAGTCATATTAATAGGCCAACTTTCATACACCCAACCATTGAGTGTTTTGGGGGAATTTGGGCAAACCTAGGCAAAAATCAATTCATGACGTGTTCCACTGCATTGTCCCCTCCACAATTTTTCTACGGGTAAGTGTGGCCACTTGTGGGTTGTTACATACTAAAGCATAAAAATGCAGGATTCATATCTCAGGCATGGTTCCCGACATTTTCAGTCTGAGTGCTGGACAAACGGGGACCTGGTATGCCTCAGTTCCGATCATTCCTTGGGGAATCTAAAGTGACAGCTGAAGACAGCCTGCGAACGTGCTTTCAAACTGCTGGATTGCGAACGCCCCATCACTAAACTTATATTCATTTTTTATGGCATAAAATGGAACAAATACATTGATGGCAATGATTTCTTCTCCTGCGGCCTGCCGTTAAAATCTCCGTGCTCATCGTACCGACCCTCCCGGTAAGAGGCAACTAAGCGCGCGACTTAACAATTGTCCAGCGTGGAAAAACCGCTGGGATCAACAAGGAATCACAAGGGTGCCATGAACTTCCATGCTATAGAAGCACTCCAACAATTCCAGAATAAATTTCGTAAGAAATACAAGTAGACAGAAAAAGCTGATGATCCGTAGATGATAGAAACATTTAAAAGAATATTAAAACGAAACTATTAAAGGCAAATATTACACAATGATATCTAACAGAGCACTGGTCATATAAAGGAGACACAAAAAGAAAAAAACAAAGATAAAGTTAATTAGAAAAATGAAAAACAAACTTGCAGGTGAAACAAAGGGAAGTCATAAAATAATTTATAAGCGCATAACAAGTTAAAATTAACGGTAACATACGACCAATTACAAATGGAGAAGGAAGAAATGATGGAAACTCTAAGGGGTAAATTTGAACCTAACTTGCAAGTCAAGAAAATGATGGGATCGGGTGCCACGCTGGTTATACAGCTATCCGATTTCACCCGCCATTGAATTCAATGGAGAGCATTATAGGACAGCGGGAGTCATTTATTTCTGTTCTACGGGAATCCCGCGAGGTCAGGTGGAGCGCTAGTGTTACACTATCCAAATGTGCAGACAATACTAAATAGGCTAACCGTGAAGAGTAAGAAGAAATTCCTCCTGAGCGAAAGAGCGAGCATTCACAAAGCACCTTTTGGAGTAAATTTTCAATGATTGACTTGTGTGAAGTTGGTATAGAGAGCTTCCCATTATGGAAATCGCTCGATTTATTTTTCCATTAATGTAAACAAAAGTTAATAATAGGTAGTTTCTATAACCCGGTACAGATCCCAAAATACCAGTTTTACGCTTGGGTGGAAATGAGAAAATGTGCATCTCTTTGCTTTATGATTCCCAAATCGGTTCACAATCAGTGAATTACTTTTGAAGGTGGTTACTATAATTATGTTGCAAAATTCTCCAGGATTGTTTTACACAGTAAGGTCCAGACACAATGAAATGAAATACATTATCAGATAACCCCTGGCTGAGGGCCACATGTTGGTTTGACGAGTTCCCCTGTTCTTCGAAGGATGCCCTGGGAGGCCTTTAGATTCAGTACAACGGAAAAAACTTGGTATATGACCTTATATTACGAACGGATTTAATACAGGTTATTTAAAATGTTATGAGGTTTGGATCAAATATTATGGCGTAAAGCATATCTATTGGTCGTTGAGTTAGCAAAGAGAACGCATAAAACTAGAGTCATGATCAAAAGAGGTTATACAGAACATTGCCAGGACACTGAAAGCCGTACAGGAAGCAATAGTGGAATCTGATTGCCTAATAGTTGTATATAGATCAATATTTTTAAGGATTAATGGGAACGAATAAGAATCTGAAATGAAAGCAATCGCAATGGAATAAAATGGCGCAATCGGAAGAATTGCCTTCTTCACAACTATAACATTCTACGATGCTCCATGACATTCCTTTGCGCAGTGATTCATAGATGGGTATCGTATTTATGTTATTCTGATAAGTGCCCTTTTTCTAACCTATTGTACCAATTCACCTTATTAAATACCATTATCAGCCTATCCCTCAGCATTCTGTCTTCCAGAGAAGAGTCCCAGCCTGCTGAGGTTTTCCTGATTGTTATAAGCTCTGAATTCTGGTATCATAATTGTAATTTTTGTTTGCACGTTTATGCATGCACTTGATATTCATTTATTAACTTTATATATTTATTTAAATGATATCAGCTGTGATCGATTGTGCAGCAGTGCCCGTTTGATTGATAGCTGGAGCTGCTTAGTGCTGCCCCTCTGAGGCACTGGAGTCCGTGTCGGATCTGCAACTGACTGGTGCTGCCTCATGGTCAGTGCTTTGTACGCATAGGCTCGATGCTGCCTTGTAGGAGATTGAGTACGTGTTGGATATTTAAACACCCTGGCCTGCCTCCTGCCACCCCGTGGGTACATCCTTTGGTGGCCTCACATCTCCCCACCCATGTATCACCCTCTAACGCTACAACTCCCCAAAATCCCTGTTCCTCAGATTCTAACCTCCGTTTCACATTAATGGCTGTGCTTTCACCCAGCGATGCCAATAGCTTCAAGTTTCCCTCCCTAAACTGCTCGACATCCTTCTCCTGCGTTAAGGGTGGGTATGGGAGCATAATGGTTATGTTACTGGATTAGTAACACAGAGGTAAAAACAGAAAAATGCTGGAAATACTCAGCCGCTCAGGCAGCAACTCTGGAGTGAGAAACAGAGTTAACGTTTCAGGTGGATGACCCTTCATCAGAACTGGAAAAAGCTGGAGATGGAATATGATTTTAAGCAAGTGCAGAGGCAGGGAAAGGGGGAGTGGAGGAAATAACAAAAGCCTGTGATAGCGTGCAAGGCAGGTGAGGTTAAGAAACAAAAGGGATGATGGTGCAAGGCGAAAGGAGATGGTAATGGGACAAGTTAAGGAACAAAGATGGCTCTAGATGAAGTGTAAATGGCACTGGCAGAGTGAAAACAGCTGCCATGTGAGAGAGAGAAAACTGGAAAAAAAGATAGGGGCAGAGGTGTTGGTCTGAACATGCTGAACACGATGTTGAGTCCAGAAGGCTGTAAAGTGCCTAATTGAAAGATGAGGTGTTGTTCCTCGAGCTTACGCTGAGCTTCTGTGGAACAATGCAAGAGGCCATGCACGGTGAGGTCCGAGTGGGACTGGAGCAGAGAATTAAAATGACAGGCGACTGGATGCTCGGGCTCACCCTAACGGATTGAATGCAGGTGTTCCAAAAAGCAGACACCCAATCTACGTTTGGTCTCCTCAATGTAGAGGAGAGCGCAGCTTGAGCAGCGATTACAGTATACCAAATTGCAAGAAGTACAAGTAAATCGCTGTTTCACCTGGAAGGAGTGTTTGGGGCACTGGAAAATGAGATGGGAGGAGGTAAAATGGCATGTGAGACATCTCCAGCACTTGCACGGGAAGATGCCGGGCGAAGGGGGAGGGGTGTTGGGGTGATAGAGGAGTGGACCAGGGTGTTATGGAGGGAGCAGTCCCTTTGGAAAGCTGAAAGCGGAGGTGAGGGGAAGATGTGTATGGTGGTGGGATCAAGCTAGACGTGGTGGAAATGGCGGAGAATGATCTGTTGAATGTGGAGGCTGGTGCGGTGAAAGGTGAGGACAAGGGGAACCCTATCGTGGTTCTGGGAAGCAGGGATGGGAAGGGGTGAGAGCATAATTGCAGGAAATTGAACAGAGAAGGTCAAGGGCCCTGTCAACCACAGTAGAATGGAATTCTCTGTTGAGGAAAAGGGAAGACATGTTGGAAGCATTAGCATGGAAGGTGGCATCGTCTGTGCAGATGCCGCTGGGATAGAGAAACTGGGAGAATGGAATAGTGCCCTTAAAGGAAGCGGGGTTGGAGGAAGTGTAGTCCAGGTAGCTGTGGTAGTCAGTGGGCTTGTAGTGAATGTTTATCAATAGCCTAGCCCCAGAGATGGAAACAGAGAAGTCGAGGAAGGGAAGGGAAGAATCGGAAATAGATGATGTGAAGGTGAGGGAAGGGTGGAAATTGGAAGCAAAGTGAATGAAATTTTCTTATTCAGGGTGAGGGCAGCTAACAGCACCGATACAGTCATCAATGTACCGGAGAAAGAGGTGAGGGAGGGGACCTGAGTAGGACTGGAAGAAAGAATGTTCCACATATCCCATGAAAAGGCAGGCATAGCTAGGACCCATGTGGGTTCCCACAGCAACACACTTAATTTGGAGGAAGTGAGTGGAGTCAAAGGAGAAGTTGTTCAATGTCAGAACAAGTCAGCCCGGCAGGCGAGGGTGGTGGTGAATGGGGACTGGTTGGGCCTCTTTTCAAGGAAGAAGTGGAGGGCCCTCAGGCCACCCTGGTTTGGGATGGAGGTGTAGCGTGATTGGATGTCCATAGTGAAAAGGAAAAGTTTCGGGCCAGGAAAGTGGAAACTGTTCAAGTGGCGGAGGACATTGGAAAAATCATAGATGTAGGTGGGAAGAGGCTGGACAAGGGGAGAAAAAATAGAGTCGAGATAGGAAGAGATATGTTCCATGGGGCAAGAACAGGATGAAACGATGGGTCTACCAGGGCAGTCCTGTTTGTGGATCTTGGGAAGGAGGTAGAAGCGGGCTGTGCATGTTGGGGAACTATCAGGTTGGCAGCCATGCAGGGAAGAGCCCCTGGGGAGATGAGGTTAATGACGGTCTTGGAAATGGTGGCATGATTTTCGGTAGTGGGGTCATGGTCCAGGCGGAGGTAGGTGGAGGTTTCAGAGAGTTGGCGTTCAGCTACCGTTCTGTAGATGTCAGGCCACCAAACAACAACAGCAACATCCTTGTCAGCACATTTAATGACAATGTTGGGGTTTGATCTGAGGGAATGGAGTACTGCAAGTTCAGAGGGAAGTAGGTTGGAATGAGTGAGGGGAGCAGAGAATTTGAGACGGCCGAAGTCACGCATGCAGTTTACAATGAAAAGATCTAGAGGTCACGGGGGTGGTCCAGGTAGAACGAGAATACTGAAAACGGGAGAAAGGGTCAGCTGTGCGGGGTAAGACTCCTGGCCAAAGGAGTGGGCACGGAGATGAAGGCAGCGGAAAAAGAGCTCAGCATCATGCCGAGCTCGAAATTAATTGAGATGGGGTGTAAGGGGATGAAGCTCACGCCTTGCTGTGGACTGATCGTTCAGGGTAAGAGTGGGGAAGATGAGATTGGATAGTGATAATACGGCAGGGGGTGAGATTGGAAGAAGGGATGGGGTCAGAGGAAAGTGAAAGGAACGAAGGTTCCAGAAGGGTTTTGGTGCCTAAGAGTTGCTGAAGCTTGCGATCCTTGACACCTGAAAGGAAGAAAAACGTTTTTTGTTAAAGCGCCGGATGAGGCGAAGGATGAAATAGAATTGCGGACCAGTGAGTCGGTGTTGCTGAGATAGAGTGAGTCAGTGTTGCTGAAGAGAGAGGTCGAGAGTGTTCTTGCGGCAGTGCATGGCATTAAGTGTGGATATCGAGAAATGGCGAAAGCAGTGGTTCGAGGAACGCTGAATATCTTGGAGATATCTGTACTCCTGGTTGGATCCAAAACACGAGGGTGGAGTAAGTCGGAGCCGGAGACAGTTGCTAAGGAAAGATATGTGGCTGTGAAAGCGAGTTTTTGTAGATACCTGATCAAACACGAGAAGGGAGATAAAAAGCAATGAAGCTGAACATGGTAAAAGAGACAAACGGTAATCCCGTCGGAAGAGAACAGCCGAACCTCTTCAAGGTGGGCACTCTTCAAAGAGAAGTGGCAGGGAATTAAACACCAATACAAAAGCAAAATGCTGCAGATGCTGGAAAGCTGAAATAAAAACAGAAAATGCTGGAAATACTGAACAGGTCAGACAGCATCTGTGGACAGAGTAACAAAGTTAACGTTTCAGGCCGATGACCCTTCGTCAGAACTGGAAAAAGCTGGATATGGAACATGTTTTTATGCAAGTGCAGGGCAGGGAAAGTGGGGAGGGGAGGAAAGAACAAAAGGAAAGATCTGTGATAGGGTGCAAGGCAGGAGAGATTAAGAAACAAAAGGGATGATGGTGCAAGGCAAAAGGAGATGGCAATGGGATAAGTTAAGAAACAAAAGATGGCTCTAAATGAAGTGTAAATGGCAATGACAGAGTGAAAGACAGCTGCCACGTGAGAGAGAGAACAAAATGGATAAAAAAAGGTAGGGGCAGTGATTATGGTCTCAAATTGTTGAACTCGATGTTGAGTTAAGAAGGCTGTAAAGTGCTTCGTCAAAAGATGAGGTGCTGTTCCTCGAGCTTACGTTGAGCTTCATTGGAACAGTGTAAGAGGCCGAGGACTGTGATGTCTGAGTGCGACTGGAGTGGAGAATTAAAGTGACAGGCGACCGGAAGCTCGGGGTCACGCTTATGGATTGAACGGATGTGTTGCGCAAACCGGTCACCCAAACTGCATTTGGTCTCCCCAATGTAGAGGAGAGCGTATCGTGAGCAGCGAATGCATTATACTAAAGCCAGAGTAACTAGTAACCCAGACGTCTGGACTAATGATGATCCAGCAACGTGAGTTCTAATCCCAACACAGCAGCTGGGGATTTTAAATTCAATTAATTCAATCTTGAATAAAAAGTTAGTATCAATAATGGTGACCATGAAACCACCAGATTGTCGGGAATAACTCATCTACATGCCTATATGTAACTCCAGACCACACAGCAAAGTGGTTGACTCTTAACTGCACCTCTCATTTGTAACAAACGAAACACAATAATAAGAATAACAATGGACGGACCATCTGACATCGACAACTGCACATCCAGCCCAGTGGACCTTGCAAAGTTCACCTCAGTAACATTTGTGCCAGGGGTGGCGGCATATTGCTATACAGTCGGCAAGGAGTGGCCCTGGGGGACCTCAACTTTGACTCCAGAACCCATGAAGTCTCTTGGCATGGTTTGAATGGGCAAGGAAACTTCCTGCTGATTACTATGTCCCACAGTTAACTGATGAATCTTTACTCCTCCATGTTGAACACCACTTGGCAGAAGCATCGAGTGGAGCAAGGGCACAGAATATACTCCGGTTGTCTATCTCCACCAATGACCGAACTGGCCGAGTCCTGAACGATAAAGCTGCCAGACTGGACCTGCTGCAGGTGGTGAGAGAACCAACACGAGGAAAAACATACTTGACCTCGTCCTCAGAAATCATGAGGCATTGTGGGTCATCAGAAGCAGCACAAGTACATTCCACCACAATCTGCAACCTCATGGCCCGGCATATTCATAACACTACAATGCCATCAAGCCAGGGGCCAAGCCTGGTTCAATCGGGAGTTTTGAAGATAATGCCAGAAGCAGCACCAGGCTTATCTAAAAATGAGGTGCCAACCTGGTGAAAGCTGCAACACAGGATTCTATGCCGGCTAAACAATGGAAGCAGCATGCCATAGACAGCGCTAAGCGATTTCTCAACTAACGGATCAGATCAAAGATCAAAGTTCTACATTACTGCCGCATCCAGTCATGAATGGAGGTGGACAATTAAGCAACTAACGTGAGCAGGAGGCACCGTGAATATCTCCATATAGGGTGCGGTAGCACAGTGCTTATGTTACATAGAAACATAGAAACATGGAAGATAGGAGCAGGAGTAGGCCATTTGGCCCCTCGAGCCTGCTCCGCCATTCAATGCGATCTTGGCTGATCATCCAAATTCAGTACCCTGTCCCTGCTTTCCCCCCATACCCCTTGATTCCTTTAGCCTTAAGAAATATATCCAACTCCTCCTTGAATATATTTAATGAATTGGCCTCTACTGCCTTCTGTGGTAAAGAATTCCATAGGTTCACCACTCCCTGGGTGAAGAAATTCCTCCTCAGTTCTGTCCTAAATGGCTTACCCCTTATCCTTAGACTGTGACCCCTGGTTCTGGACTCCACGACCATCGGCAAAATCCTTCCTGCCTCTAGTCTGTCCAGTCCTGTCAGAATTTTATAAGTTTCAATGAGATCCCCTCTCATTCTTCTAAACTCCAGCGAGTATAAGCCCAATCTACCCAACTCTCCTCATACGTCATTCCTGCCATCCCATGTATCAGCCTGGTGAATCTTTGCTGAACTCCTCCCATGGCAAGAACATCCTTCCTCAGATTAGGTGACCAAAACTGCACACAATACTCAAGATGTGGTCTCAAGAAGGCCCTGTGCAACTGCAGCAAGACATCGTTGTTCCTGTACTCAAACCCTCGCGTTACGAAAGCCAACATACCATTTGCTTTCTTAACCACCTGCTGCACCTGCATGCTAACATTCAGCGACTGCTGCACAGGGACACCCAGGTCTCGTTGCACTTCCCCTTCTCCCAATCTATTGCCATTCAGATAATAATCTGCCTTCCTGTTTTTGCCACCAAAGTGGATAACCTCACATTTATCCACGTTATATTGCATCTGCCATGCTTCTGCCCAATCACCCAATCTATCCAAACCATCCTGGAGTTTTTCGGCATTCCCCTCACAGGACACATGCCCACCCAGCTTTGTGTCGTCTGCAAACTTGGAGATATTACAGCTAGTTCCCTTGTCTAGATCAGGAATATATATTGTGAATAGCTGGGGTCCAAGGACCGATCCCTGCGGTACCCTACTCGTCACTGCCTGCCACTCGGAAAAAGAGCCGTTTATTCCAACTCTTTGCTTTCTGTCTGCCAACCAGTTCTCTATCCAAGTCAATACCTTTCCCCCAATCCCATGTGCCTTAACTTTACACGCTAATCTCTTATGTGGGACCTTATTGAAAGCTTTCTGAAAGTCCAAATACACCACATGCACTGGGTCTCCCTTATCTATTTTACCAGTTACATGCTCAAAAAATTCCAGTAGATTAGTCAAGCATGATTTACCTTTTGTAAATCCATGTTGACTTTGTCCGATCCAGTCACTGTTTTCCAAGTGCACTGCTATTACATCTTTTATAATGGACTCTAGCATTTTCCCCACTACCGATGTCAGGCTTACTGGTCTGTATTTTCCCTTTTTCTCTCTACCACCTTTTTTGAATAGTGGGGTAACATTAGCAACCCTCCAATCCATGGGTACTGTTCCAGATTCCATCGAATGTTGGAGGATGATCAGCAATGCATCTAATATTTCTAGAGCCACTTCCTTAAGTACCCTAGGATGTAGATTATCAGGCCCTGAGGATGTACCGGCCTTCAATCCTGTCAATTTCCCCAACACCATTTCCCTACAAATACTGATTTCTTTCAGTTCCTCCCTTTCATCCGACCCTATGTTCCCTGACATCTCTGGGAGGTTATGTGTCCTCCTTTGTGAAGACAGAACCAAATTATGTGTTTCATTGTTCGGCCATTTCTTTGTTCCCCATTATAAATTCCCCTGATTCTGACTGCAAGGGTCCTACGTTTGACTTCACCAATCTTTTTCTCTTCACATATCCATAAAAGCTTTTACAGTCAGTTTTTATGTTCCCTGAAAGCTTACTCTCATATTCTATTTTCCCCTTGTTAATTAATCCCTTTGTCCTCCTTTGTTGAATCCTAAACTACTCCCAATGCTCAGGTTTACTGCTTTTTCTGGCCAAATTATATGTCCTCTCCTTGGATCTTATGCTATCCCTAATTTACCTTGTTAGCCACGGTTGAGTCACCTTTTTTGTTTTATTTTTGTGACAAACTGGGATGAACATTTTCTGTAGTTCATCCATGCGGTCTTTGAATGTTTGCCATTGCCGATCCACCATCAACCCTTTGAGTGACATTCCCCAATCAATCCTACCCAACTCGCACCTCAGACCATCGTAGTTTCCTTTATTTAAATTCAGGACCCTAGTCTCTGAGTCAACAACGTCATTATCCATGTTAATGAAGAATTCTATCATATTATGATCGCTCCGACCCAAGGGGCCTCATACAACAAGATTGCTAATTAATCTTTTCTCATTACATAACACCCAGTCTAAGATGGCCTGATCTTTGGTTGGTTCCTCGACATATTTGTCCAGGAAACCATCCCGTAAACACTCCAGGAATTCCTCCTCCACACTATTGTTACTAATTTGGTTAGCCCAATCTATATGTAAATTAAAGTCACCCATGATGAATGCTGTGCTCTTATTGCACGCGTCACTAGTTTCCCTTTTAATTCCATCCCCAACCTCTTCATTACTGTTTCGAGGTCTATATACCACTCCCACTAACGTTTTCTGCCCCTTGGTATTACTCAGTTCCACCCATACAGATTCCACATCATCAGAGCTAATAAATATCCTTCCTTACAATTGTGTTAATCCCTTCTTTAACCAGCAATGAAACGCCACCTCCCTTTCCATTTTGACTATCTTTCCTGAATATTGAATACCCCTGGATGTTGAGTTCCCAGCCTTGGCCACCCTGGAGCCATGTTTCCGTAATCCCAATCAAATCATATTCGTTTACCTCTTTGCACAGCTAATTCATCCACCTTATTATGAATGCTCCTCGCATTAAGAAACAAAGCCTTCAGGCTTGTTTTTTAACGCTCTTAGACCTATTAGAATTATTATTTACTGTGGCTATGTTTGATTTAAACAGTTGATTTCTCTGACTGCCACTTTTGTTTTTCCCCTTCCTATCTTTTGCTTTTATCCTTGTTTCACTTTCCTCTGTCTCCTTGCTCAGGTTCCCAACCCCCTGCCATTTTAGTTTAAACCCTCCCCCAGTGCACTAGCAAACGCTCCCCCTAGGACATCGGTCACGGCCCTGCCCAGGTGCAAACTGTCCGGTTTGTACTGGTCCCACCTCCCCCAGAACCGGTTCCAATTTCCCAGGAATTTGAATCCCTCCCCCTTGCACCATTCCTCAGGCACGTATTCATCTGAAATATCATTCTATTTCTACTCTGACAAGCACGTGGCACTGGTAGCAATCCTGAGATTACTACCTTTGAGGTCCTATTTATTAATTTACTTCCTAACTCCCTATATTAAGCTTTTAGGACCTCATCCGGTTTTTTACCTACTAGTCATCCAGAGGCCTCGATTAAAAATGTTGAAACATGAGATCAAACCCCAAATTAAATTCAGTTAATTAAATAAATCTGGAATTAAAAGGTTAGTTTCTGTAATGGTGACCATGAAACTACCGGATTGTCGTAAAAACACATCTGGTTCAGTAATGTGCGTTAGTGAAGGGAATCTTCCCTCCTTACACGGTCTGGCCTAAAAGTGACTCCAGACCCACAGCAATGTGATTAACTCTCAAATGCCTTTTGAAATGGTGGCTCATCACCAACTTCTCAAGGGCAATTAGGGATGGGTAATAAATGCTAGCCTTGCCAGCGATGCCCACGTCGCTTGAATGAATAAATAACACGGTCCCCGTGTCTGTTGCGGCCAGCCGTTCCCTGCCTCCTGCTATCCCAGTAAATCTGCAGCAGCGAAAATAACGTGCTCCAGGAAACAAAAATAAAATGACCTTTGCAGAATGGAGCACTGCCATCGTGGGACGCTTTTGGTTAACGGGCAGAATTGTAAAACTCCCCGGCGACCATCTTGGTAAAGGGCTGGACCTGGGTGTGGAGCCTCCATGTGGGTATTGGGGCTCATTCACTAGCGCTGTGCATTCTGCTAGAGAAATGTGCCTGTTTGGGGAGCGAGATGAAGTCAACGGCAGCGCTGCCACAGGTAGGGTTGCGAGAGACAAAGATAAAATAAAAAATGTTTTGACATACAAAAGATTAACAGGAAAATAAAGATTAAATTGGTTAAAGGTATACATTGTGTAGAGATTTGATAGTGCAGAGTGACAGAAACTATTCCCTCTTTCGGGGTGTTAAAACAAAGCGGGCACAGCCTTAAAATGAATTCTAGTCCCTTCAGAGGTGTTGTCATGAAGCACTTCTTCATACAAGGGGTACAGGAAATGTAGAATTCACTGTACCCAAAAAGCGGTTGAGGTTAGTCAATTGAAAATGTAAACACTAGAATCGATAGATTTGTGTCAGGTAGTGATATGGAGCCAAGATGAGTAAATGAAGTTGAAATAGTGAACAGATCTGATCTAAGTGAATGGCAGAACAGTCTGGAGGTGCTGAATGGCCTACCCCTGTTCTCATTCTCCTTTGTTTTCTATGGAAGTACTGGGGAAAATAGACTAGAAAGGAAAGACTAAGCATCAAATTGATAGTGATACGCCAAAATTGTGCAGCGCAAATTTATCCTACGTCCCACTCTATTAGTGTGAAATTAAATGTGTACAAACTCCCGGGTTATCAATGTGAATGACAGCCCAAAACCTCATTGTCATGACGATACGGGGATCGAGTTCAATCCAACTGCCTTGACTAACACGTTTAAATCCGGACCTGCTGCTCCAGCAGCATCCCTCCCGATACACTATAGCCGTGAAGGGGTATGGAGTGGGTAGATTGCGTTCTAGTGCTACTGTACCTCCCCACGGAGTCCTAACAGCTTGAGCTTGTTATATTAGCTGGCCATCTATTGGAAATACAATTTAAGCACTACGTATGGCTGGTATATATAATAAAACAACAGCAAGTTTATGATAATTTGTGCCGATCAGCTATTTGGCAGCTAATACAGCCGAGGCGGTGATAGCTTTTCTGAGCCCTTGCATGTGCTGAGTTACCTTCCCCACAGCAAGCTGGATAATAGCATTCACGGCACCTCAATAATGAATCCTGTGCACATTCATAGAGAAAAATGCAACATCAGGCATCTTGCTGGTCTAACTCCGGGAAAATATCGATTCAATTCTGCATCGAAATATCATCTCATTTTTCTCCACGAAGGCAAGGAGTGAGTAAGCCTCTTACAGACCTCTGGAAGATCCTTTTTGCGATTTGGAGGCTGCTCGTCGAAATGCCAAGCCTGGGATAATTTCAGTGTAAAATGGGCGGGAACGGATCTGCCACCCGTTTTCCACCCCACCCGATTTTGTTTTACATTGAAGTAAATCATGATATGGACCATTTTACACTGTTGACAAACGGTAAAAATACTGAAAAACAGTGCAGCTGCGCCGCTTAGTGGACATCTTCGGTCTAACAGGACAATCCAAATATTTTGCCAACTCAAATGAAAACAAAATCCGGCGGAATCAATGACTGGATCACCGCCAAACTTATAGGATCAAATTTGCTCAGAATCGGAATTTGACATCTTCTTGCTTGGGATCACAAAAGCCGTTGGACCTATGCAGAAGCTTGTTCAGTGTTGCCTGCGTTAAGATTCCTCTTTCCATTGCTGATGCGGAAGGCTAGCCATTAGTCACTTTACATGTATTCTTAACTGCCCGAGCTTGCAGATCGTGGCTGAAGTGTTTTTTCTCGGTCAGTAATGCTGAAATTCACTCAAATTGTGTAAAAGTTACTAGATAGGCTTTCCTTTCCCAGTCCTGTCTTCAAGAGTTCGACTGCTTCAAAATGACAGCTCACAGTTGCTTCAAAAGAATTGGACGTGGAAATTGGATATTACCAAGAAATGGGCAGTGATAAGACTATTTGAGGTTAAGCTGCGCTACATGAAAATCGGCTACCCAGCTCGCAATATTGGTGCCCAATCTTCAATGACGTGTTTATAGCCATGATTTTGGTGTTAAAGGTGCTGCTCAAGGCTTTATACTCAACCGGCGGACCAGCATCGGGGCGAGTCTAATTCAGAGTAATGATTGCCATAGGCCTTTTCCATTACTTAAACGGGAGCCACATTAATGCTGCAGCACCTCATTTGCAGTGTGGTTGGATGTTTAGCTGCCCCTACAGTAAAGATGCTTCAGGACCAGGAACATAATTTGCAAGTGGTCATGACAGAACCTAAACAGAGGGAGAGAGCCCATGGGCTCTCCGATGAAGCTCTGCAGGCACTGTTATTCGTGGTGGAAATGAGGCAGGTGGTAATATAAATGCCAACTGGCATGAGGCCCTCACAACATACATCGCGAACCATGTGGCGTGTGGTGGTGGACCACGTCATGACCAGCACTGAGGTCCACAGGACTCTCACCCAGTCCACGTAGAAGCTTAACGACCTCACACGGATGGTCAAGGTGTGTGACGACTTCAGCAAATACCAATATTTGCACCACAAGCTTCACACACTGCTCAATGAACGAAAACACCAGCACTCTCAAGGCAACAATCTCTACCTATCAACAGTCATACCAACATCTCACACCTTGCACACAAAGGCAGCTATTCAACTATCGGGGGCATATCAAATAAACACGTTGCATTAAACTCACTCACACAATATTTCGCTTGCAGGCCAAAGCTGTTCATAATCGGATGTAGCAGGGTAAAACAAGGTGGAGCCAAGCGTCCCTTCAATAGCTAAGACACCTCGAGGAGAGAGTACTCGAGTTAATTGGACGCCGTATGGTCGAGGCCGTGGCCGCCGATGAGTTTGAAATCATTGTGGAAAGCAATGGTCTATTCATTCGTAATCCGTCTTTTCACATCCCACTTCGCCCTCAGCCCACAGTCTTTTCTCACGTTCAAGTTGGTCATGCTGTATGCATGCATTTCTGGCTCTTCCTCACCATAATCCGATTCTTGTGACTTTCTGAATTCAGGTAATCAACAAGCAACCGAGAAGCCTGCACCCGAGGACAATTTTAAGAGCGCGGTGGTAGCAGTGGAGGAAGCAGGCTGCACGTCAATGACTCTCTCACTCGTAGGGTCCAGCTCAGAAACTGGCACAATGATAACTTTAATGGCTAGTATAGAAGTGGCACTTGCACAGCGTGATGCAATGCCCATGCGTGGCTGCAGCAAGGCCAGGGGGAAAGGGTAGCTCGGGGTCCAGCTCCCTAATGGGTGAGTTCGCCAGCGAATTCTTCTGCACAGGAATTAGATGAGGACGTCGATGGGGAGGCCTTCAGTAAAGGGTTGACAGGCATGCACCCAAAAATATAGAGTGCAATGGCAAGGCTGCCATGGGCCTCTTGGCAATGTTAAGGAGCGTGGAGGAATCCGCCTCCAACATTGCGCAGCACTCTATGCAGACCATGGAGCTGCAGATTTCCAGCTTGGAAATGATCATACACTCCCAGAGAGACTGTCGCGACCCATTCGTGATGGCGTGCAGGATGGCCAATATAGCAACTTCCATTGCAGCACAAGTTGAAGCGACTCAATGTCTTAGTGTTGCAGCAGAGGCTCGGACTGCTCTCTTGCAACCTCTGCTTGGTGCCATCCAAACCCAGACGTTTCTCATGCAATCTCAGCTTGAATCCACCCAATGTCAGACCGCTGTCATCGTGGTTGGGTTTTCCAATGTCGACCAGGGCTTGCAGGGTGTCGCAGCCTGCCAGCAATCTGTGCTCCAACAGATTGCTAGGAATGCTGAGGCGTCACCCCAATGGAGCGTCAGTGGGTCAGTGGAGCAGAAGGCTGCTGTCCCCTGTCAGCATGACAGTATTCACTTTCCAACCACTGCCACTCTGCCATTGCCCTTGCCGATGACTGTAAGCCAGCCAGCCATGCCGAAGTGGTGCATTCTGCAGCCGGGCCTTTTATGTCTGGAGCTGCTCGAGGTCGCCCTGTAAGGCCATCTAATATCTCCCACACGGACACTCAGCAGCCTTCCACCAGCCATGCTGCAGCCACTGGGGAACACTTTGGAGGAGCACTAGGTTTGGAAAATACACACGAAAGATAGATTCTAAGGGATTGCACAAAGCTGATTAGTTGATAACATGATTGTAAATATGTCTCATCTGAATATTGATAAATTTATTATTTTTGTTCGGAAACTTTTGTGGTGTCTGTCATTTCAGCTTTGTGCTCAGGAGAAGGATGTGATGTTCCATAAGACTGCAATGGTATTATGGGGAAATGGTGAGCAACGGGAATCTGGGGTTTCATTCATTCGAATCAGAGTCTGATGAGCCGCTGACAGACAGCCCGTCCGGATGAACGACTGAGTCGCTGCCTCTTCATTCCCACCTCTTCCACTTGCTCTTCATCATCTTATTCTTTCTCCTCGACCTCCTCCTGAGGTGGTCCCGCCTTTCCTTTTGGAAAGGGATGCGCCCTCATGGTGGCCAAGTTGTGAAGCTTTTAGCAGACCATCACAAAATTGGACACCCACTCCGCCGAGGAATGGAGGGCTCATCCGAAGTGGTCAAGGCAGCGGAACCGTTGCTTCAGAAACTCGATGGTCTACTCGATGATGTTCCTGGTGACAACAAGCCTCTCATTATATGGGTGCTGGACACGTGTGTTGAGGTTGCAGAGGGGAGTCACGAGCCAGATGGAGAGCGATAGCCACTGACTTGCAGAAGCCACCCTTGAGCTTGCTGTGGTGCATGGAAGATTGCTGCCACACTGGGCTGGCGCAGGATGAAGACGTCATGGCTGCGGTAAGCATAGCGGGCATTAACATTAAAGATTCTCTTTGAGTTGTTGTACACCAACTGTACATTAAGTGAGTAGTAGCCTTTTCGGTTACAGAAGATCGCAGGATTGTTATATGGTGCACACAATGCCATGTGTGCGCAGTCGATGATGCCCTGCTATCCTAGCAAAGCCACATGCACCCTCGTCCTGCTTCTATCTGCTTAGTGAAAAGACAATGTAGTTCCTTCTCCTGGTGTAGAGAGCCTCAGTGACCTCCCAGATGCATCAATGGATAGCAAACTTTGAGATATAAGCTGCGTCTTCTGCTGCCGAGCAGAAGTATCTGCTGGCAAAGAAATTGCGGGCCAGGGTGATGTTGAATGCCACTGGGAGAACCGCGTTCGCCCTGCTCAGGGGCTTCAGATCTGGTTGCAGGAGGGGGCAGAGTCAGGTGACTATCTCCTTGGTGATGCGTACCCTCCTAAGACACGGCTCCTCACTTAATTGGAAGTAAGAGAAGTGCTGTCGGAAGACTTTGGTGCATCAGACCTGTTGAGAGCTCTGATGGCACTCCTCCTCCTCCCTCGGTGCGCATGTTCCTCTCTTCCTCGCTGCCTCTGCTCCCTGTACCGGAGATCCTGAAGGGCGAGGTTGACTGCCAGTGCAGCCCCCATGGCTGTGTGAAAGTTTTGTGTGTAGAAGGCTTTAAAAAATGAGGGAGTTCTTCAGTTGCAACAGCACACCCTGATACCAAATATCCATAAAATAAGCAAAGAAAGCAGTTAGAGTTGTAGGAAGTAGAACACAGCCTGCAGATTTCAAACTGCGAGTCATTTCAGGTGAAACTGATTGCTGATAACCCCATTGCTGGAGCCTCCATCCTGCTGTCGAACGACTGCTCTCCCTATCTTTGTTTAGACATGCCAGTGAGTTCAATGGCGAGAATCAATACTGCAGTCCAAGCGTCAAGTGTGCGTTGCACATTAACTGACGCCACGTTCTCGGTCCTTTAATCCATGTGGCAATTGCGTTTACCAGCAGCACTAATGGCACTCCCACAATGGCGTCCGTCTCGGCAAACGCCACCATCTGGCGGAAGATCGCCGGCCGCCGCTTTCTCGAAATTTCATGGCAATATCGGGAGGCAGAAAGCACCTGAATTCCTCGATCTTGGTGCTGCACATTGACTGGCCAACTATGTGTGAGAAAGATGGCACAATTTTATTCCATAGTAGACAATAAGGTGGCAGCTGGAGTATAATGTGCGGGTTTGTGAGGTTATTCACTTTGGCAGGAAGAACAAAAAAATAGAATACTTCTTAAATTGGGAGAAACTACTAAATAGTGGTATAACATCAGGAAACGCTGGAAACACTCAACAGGCCAGGCAGTATCCGTGGAGAAAGAAACAGAGTTAACGTTTCAGCTCTGGGATCCTTCATCAGAACTGGAAAAAGTTGGAGATGTAACAGATATTAAGCAGAGACACAGGGTGGGGGGGGGGGGGCGTGGGTGGAGAGGAAGGAATTGAAGATTCATACTGTGCTTTTGTAAGAGGCAAGATAGGTAAAATGTTGGAAACTGGAATGGCAAAATCATACAGCGTAAAAAATGGGGGCAGGGGTGACACTTTGAAATTGATGAACTCAATGTTGAATCCGGAAGGCTGTAAAGTGCCTAATCGAAAGATGAGGTGCTGTTCCTTGAGCTTACATTGAGCTTCAGTGGAACGATGTAATAGGCCGAGGACAGAGAGATCAGAGTGGGAGTGAAGCGTTGAATTAAAGTGACAGGTGACCGGAAGCTCAGGGTCAACCTTACGGCCTGAATGGAGGTGTTCTGCAAAGCGGTCACCCAATCTGCATTTGGTCTCCCCAATGTAGAGGAGACCGCATCGTGAGCAGCGAATACAGTATACTAAATTGCAAGAAGTACAAGTAAATTGCTGTTTCACCTGGAAGGGGTGTTTGGGGCCCTGGACAGTGGGAAGGGTGAACGCAACTTTACAGCCTTCTGGACTCAACATTGAGTTCAACAATTTCAAAATATAACCCCTGCCTCCATTTTTCAAGCTGTATAATTTTGCCATTCCCATTTGCAACATTTTATCTTTCCTACCTCATACAAAAGCACAATATGTTCCTTAAGTTTCTTCCTCCCCTCCCAACACCCCCACCCCCCGCCACTCACCCGCTCTCTGCACTTGCTTAATGTCTGTTACATCTCCAGCTTTTCCCAGTTCTGATGAAGTGTCCCAGACCTGAAACGTTAACTCTGTCTTTCTCTCCACGGATGCTGCCTAGCCTGTTGAGTGTTTCTGTTGATATTTCAGATTTCCAGCATCCGCAGTATTTTGCTGTTGTATTGAATAGTGGTTTTCGGAGAGATTTAAGTGCCCTAGTTTTTTGGGGGCAAAATTCATTATCGCCCAGGAATGCGTGCTAACTTCTGAAATGTTTGTGATTTAGTGCCCGGCACTAATGAATGTCAGTGCAAGCAAAATTCAGTGTCATCGCTCAAAGAAAGGATGGGCATGCTAAATCAAGCACTAATGACCTAACTCAGTGGAGGTAAAATAAAAGTGCTAAGCATTTTCAGCTGCAGTCTCAGCTCTATTCATAAGTGCAACAGGCTCTTTCCAGTTCTTAAAGGGCAGGTTCAAACATGCTGCAGAACCTCATTCTCAGCATGGCTGATTCTGCAGCTGTCTCAGCAAGCAGCAGAAGGCCAAGGAGAAGGAGCCGGATCACTGCAGGAGGTGCCCTTATGGCAGATCACAGGCCCAGGGCGAGTGCTCGCAGAATCTGCGACCAGGCATTGGAGGCTTTGGTCTTCACTGTGGAGAGACGGTAGGTGGTGCTGTATGCAACAGGTGGCAGGAGGCCCTTGCCACAAGACTTCCATGCCATGTGGAAGGAGGTAGACCAGCAGGTCTCCTGCAGCACTGTCGTCCCCAGGACACACACAGTGAAGGAAAAAATTGAACGACATCACTTGGGTGGTCAGGGTGAGTAAATACTTCAACAAATGCTAAATACCACATTCTGAACATCAGTCTACAAACACTGCCCAAAGCACCACAGCCCCAGCACTCACCCACCTACAATCAAAACCTATCAACACTCACACCCACATCTCACTTTGCACACAATGACAGCTATTCAACTAGGGCAGGCACATCTCCCAAACATGCTGCTCCAAACTCACTCGCACACTTCCCTCTCTCTTGCAAGCCAAGGTCGCTAACAACAGGAAGGAACAGGAGTGCATAGGCGGGGGACAAACTTACAACCAACCACATTCTGAGTTGGAGGAAAGAGTGCTGCAGATGGTGGGAGCCATGGCCACCGGCGATTTTGAACCTTTTGCGGACAACAATGGTATTTTCATCCCCACGCCTTCTCACAACCCACTTCCCCCTCATCCCACAAGCCTTTCCCACTTTCCATGTAATCATGCTGTATGCATGTCTTTCTCCCTTCCTCACCTTAACCCGAATCCTGTACCTTTTATGGTACCCTCAGGGGCAGGATGATCAGCTGCTTGCTCATTATCTGAAAGCATAAAAGCAAGCAGCTGGGCAGCCTGTGCCTGAGAGGAACATAGAGAGTGAGGTGGAAGAAGAGGAGGACCAAGAACACACCGCATCACTGCATGTCTCACCCGCATGCACCAGCTCAGATACTGGCACTATGCATTCTGTAGGGGCTAGTGTAGTAGCAGGATCTGCAAAGGGTGATGCACCGGGAACGAGCAGGCTGCAGCAAGACCGGAGGTAAATGTTAGCTTGGGAGCCAGGTCTCAAGAGTGCGAATTCGCGCGTGAGTTCTGCTGCACAGGACTCAGATGGGGACCTCGATGGGAAGGCCTTTAAAAGAAGGGTGATGGCATGCAAAGGGAGTTGATAACAATGGCAAGCATGCTTGAGAGCCTCACGGCAGAGCTCAGGAGCGTGGATGAGCCCGCATCCAACATTGCACAGAGCTCTGCGCACACCATGGAGCACATCATTTGCACTCTGCAAAGGATTGTGAACTCCCTGAGAAACTGTGGTGACTGAGACCTGATGCCGCGTGTGATGCACGATGCCACAGCTTCAGTTGCAGCACAGGCAGAAGCCACACAATGTCTTAGTGCTGTAATATAGTCAATGCTTGGTGCCATCGATTCTAAGACTGCTCTTACGCTTTCTCAGCCTGATGCCATGCAAGTTCTGACTGCTGCCATCGTGGCTGTGTCTAGAACAGGCCACTGGGCTTTCACGGTGTCGCAATAGCTTGGCAGTGATGCTGAGGTGCCTCGCCGGAGGAGTGCCAGTTGGTCAGTGGAGCAGGAAGCTACTATCCTCTCTGTGGATGGCAGCATTCCTGTTCCCACCACTGGCACTCCGACATTGCCCTTGATGCTGCCTGACATCCAGCCAGCCCAGACTGCTGCCGCCCATGCTGAGTGGTACAGTCTAGAGCCGGGCCTTCAATGACCTGAAGTGGTCGAGGACGTCTTGCACGGCCATCCGATGTCTCCCGCATGGACACTCAGCAGTCTTCCACCTGCCGTGCTGCAGCCACTGGGCCAATAACCGTAGGAGCACTAGAGTCGGCAAAGGCACTGTACTGAGGTGCACTAAGGAATTGCACAAGGGAGAATAGTTAATATTGTTGTTATAAATATGTGTTCACTGCTTATTGATCAATGTATTAATTGGCTTTGGATGATTTTGTGGTGTTTGTCGTTATTTTTTATTCGTTAATGGGATGCGGGCGTCAGTGGGAAGTCCAACATTTATCGCCCATTCCTAGTTGCTGGTGAGAAGGTGGTGGTGCACCGCTTTCTGGAACCACTGCAATCCGTGTGGTGAAGGTACTCCCACAGTGCTGTTAGGGATGGAGTTCCAGTATTTTGACCCAGCAACGATGGAGGAACGGCGATCTACTTCCAATCAGGATGGTGTGTGACTTGGAGGGGAACTTGGAGGTGGTGGAATTCTCAGGCGCCTGCTGCCCTTGTTCTTCTAAGTGGAAGAGGTCACCGATTTGTGAGGTGCTACTGAAGAAGCCTTGGAGGGTTGCTGCAGTGCATTTTGTAACCACGGTGCGCCAGTGGTGTAGGGAGTGAATGTTTAAGGTGGTGGATTTGGTGCCAATCAAGAAGGTTGCTTTGTCTTCGATTGTGTCGAGCTTCTTGAGTGTTGTTGGAGCTGCACTCATCCAGGCAAGTGGTGAGTATTGCATCACACTCCCCACTTGTGCCTTGTAGATGGTGGAAAGGTTTTGGTAGTTCGGAGGTGAGACACACTCCACAGAATACCGAGCATCTGACCTGCTCTTGTTGCCACAGTATTTATATCATTGGCCCAGTTAAGTTGCTGGTCAATGGTGACACCCAGGATGTTGATGCTGGGGGAATATTAGCGGTGGTGTGGTTAGATGCTCGCTTATTGGAGATAGTCATTGCTTGACAGTTGTTTTGCGCGAAAGCTACCTGCAATTTATCAGCCAAGTCTCAATGTCATCCACGTTTGCTGCATGCGGGCATGGGCTACTTCATTATCTGAGGAGTTACAATGGCACTGAACACTGCGCAGTCATCAGCGAACATCCCACCTTCTGACCTTATGATGGAGGGAAGGTTATTGATGAAGCAGCTGAAGAGGATTGGGTCTAGGACACTGCCATGAGGAACTCCTACAGCGATGCTCTGGGGCTGTGATGATTGACCTCCAATCATCTGCCTTTGTGCCAGGTATGATTCCAGCCAGTGGAGTGTCCCCCTCGGATTCCCATTACTTTCAGTTCTACTGAGAATCCGTGATGCCACACTCGGTCAAATGTTGCCTTGTTGTCAAGGGCAACCACTCTCACCTTACATCTGGAGTTCAGCTCTTTTGTCCATGTTAGGATCAACGCTGTACTAAGGTCTAGAGCCGCGTGGGCCTGGCGAAACACAAACTGGGCATCAGTCAGCACGATATTGGTGAGTAAGTGCCGCTTCCATCACTTTGCTAATGATTGAGAGTAGACTATGGGGACGTAACTGATCGGATTGAATTTGTCCTTTTTGTGGACAGGACATAGCTGGCAGTTTTCCACGTTGTCGGATCGATGCCGGATTTATAGCAGTACTGGAGCTGCTTGGCTTAAGGCGCAGCTAGTTCTGGAACACACGTCTTCAGCACAACAGCCGGGATGTTGTCGGGGACCTCCAAATTTGCCTCTGTATCCAGTGCGCTCAGCACTTCTTGATATCACGTGGAGTGAATCCAATTGGCTGAAGACGGGCTTCCTTGATGATGGGGACCTCAGGAGGAGGCAGATATGCATCGTTCTTTTTGCACGCCTGGCTGAAGATGGTTGCAAACGCTTCAGCTTTGTCCTTGGCTGGGCTCCACCATCATTGTGGATGGGGATATTCATGGCGCCTCCTCCTCCCGTTATTTGTTTAATGGTCCACCACCAATCACGACTGGATGTTGCAGGACTGCAGAGCTTTGATCTGACTGTTGATTATGGGATTGCTTAGTTCCGTCCATAACATGCTGCTTCCGCCATTTAGCATGCATGTCGTCCTGTGTTGCTGCTTCCCCAGGTTGGCACAATATTTTAGGTACTACTGGTGCTGCTCCTGGCATGCTCTTCTACATTCCTTATTGAACAAGGGTTGGTTTGCTGGCTTGTTGGTAATGGTAGAGCAAGGGATGCCGGGACATGAGGTTACAGATTGTGGTGGAAACAATTCTGCTGCTGCTGATGACCCATAGGGCATCATGAATGCCCAGTTTTGAGCTGCCAGAAATGTTCTGAATCTATCCCATTTAACACGGTGGTAGTGCCACACAACACGATGGAGGGTGTCCTCAGTCTGAAGGCGGGGTTTCATCTCCACAATGACTGCGCGGTGGTCAATGCTCCCAATCCTGTCACGGATATATGCACCTGCGACGGGTAGATTGGTGAGGAAGAGGTCAAGTAGGTTTTTCCCTCGTGTTGGCTCTCTCCACACCTGTCGCATGCTCAGACTGGCGGCTATGTCCTACATGAATCGGCCAGCTCATCATTAGTGGTGCTAGCGATTCACTCTTGGTGATGGACATTGAAAGCATCGCCCCCCCCCCCTCAGTGTACATTCTGTGCCTTTGCTGCTCTCAGTTCTTCTTCCGTGTTGTTCAACATAGAGGAGTACTGATTCATCAGCTGAGGAATGGCGGCAGGTGTTAATCAGCAGGAGGTTTCCTTGCCCATGATTGGCATAAAGCCATGCGACTTCATGGGGCCTGGCATCAATGTTCAGGACTCCCAGGGCCAATCCTTCCCGTTGTTACACCATTGTGCCGCCACCCCTGCTGGGTCTGTTCTGCCGGCGGGACGGGACATACCCAGGGAAGCTGATGGAGGTGTTTGGGACATTGGATGAAAGATATAATTCTGTAAGTATGATTATGTCAGCCAGTTGCTTGACTAGTCTGTGGGACAACTCTCCAAATTTTGGCATAAGTCCCCAGATGATGGTGAGGACTTTGCTGGGTCGACTGGACTGGGTGTGCCATTGTCATGTCCATAGCCGCTGCTGAGATCAAAACCCGGGTAGTCCGCCTGGTTTTATTCTGTTTGCTTTTCTTAGTAGGTTTTTTTACAACATAGTGTCTTGCTAGGCCATTTCAGAGCGCAGTTAAGAGCCAACCACATTTCAGCTTTGTGCTGTGATATGGCCTGCGATTGAATGATGGGGATGTGGTGCGCAGTGGGAATCTGGGATTTAATTTATTGGAACCGCAGCCTGATGAGGTAGTCATGGATCGTCCTTCCAGAAGGCCGATTGATTGGTAGCCTCCTCCCTCGCTCCTCTTACTCCTCCTCCTCTTCCTCTTCCTCCTCCTGAGGTCATCCCACAATCTCTGGTGGCAAGTGTTGCGCCCTCATGATGGCTAATTTGTGGAGCATGTAGCAGAGCACAATGAAATGGAACACCCAATTCGGCGAGTACTGGATGGCTCAACCCGAGCAATGAAGGCAGCGGAACCGTTGCTTGAGCACAGCGGTGGTCTGCTCGATGATGTTCCTGGTGGCACCATGGCTCTCATTATATGAGTTCTGAGCAGTGGTGCTGGGGTTGCTGAAGGGAGTCTTTAGCCAGGCAGATAGTGGATAGCCATTGTCTCCGACTAGCCAGCCGCGAGCTTGATGTGGCTCCTGGAAGAATGCTGGCAGAGTGCTCTGGCACAGGATGAAAGCATTGTGGCTGCTGCCAGAATAATGGTCAGTCACATTGACGATTTGCTATCTGTGGTCCCACACCAACTGTACATAAAGTGAATGGTAACCTTTGCAGTTACGGATGACCTCAGGATTATTATCCAGTGTCTGCAAAGCCACGTGGGTACATTCAATGGTGCCTTGCACCATGGGGATGTCCGTTATCCTGGCAAGCCCACATACATGCACGTTCGTTCTCGCTTCTCTCTGGTAATGCCAAAGGAATTGCTAACCCTTCGCCTACTGTAGAGAGATTCTCTGAACTCCTGAATCTACCAATGGATGGTGAACTGCGAGATGTTCGCTATATCTCCTGCTGCAGACAGGAAGGAACAGCCTGCAAAGAAATTGAGGCTGATGCTGACCTTCACTGCCACTGAGAGCTTTGGTCGACCTGATCTGAGGCTCGAGGTCTGGTTGCAGGAGGTGGAAAGGTTCGGTGACCACATCCATTCTGAAGTGGAGCCTTCTAAAGCATTGCTCCTCACATAATTGGAGGTACAAGAGGTGCTCTCGGAATACCTCGGAAGGTAAGGCCTCCGGTTGATAGCCTTGATGGCCTTCCTCAACCCTGTGGCCATATTTTGAAATCTTTCCCACAGCCTCTGCTCCGTCGATAGTAGGCCAAGAGGTGGAGGTCGACTGTCAGTATAGCGCCCATTGATGTAACGGTGTGGAACACTTTGAAATTATGTCAGAATAAATGCAACAAATTTTTATTAGCCACAACACTTGTGATAGTAAATAACGTTTAAATGACTGAATTAAAATCTTGCACAAACCAATAATGACAAGGAAGCAGTAAGACAGCAATAAACTGACAGCTGCGACTGAGCCCTTGAAATAGCACCCCTAGATTCACCATCAGCATGCTTCACGCTTTCTCTTCCTGTCATTGTCAGGGTGAGGCACTAAAGCAGGGGTCATTAATCGATTTGGCAGATCGGGCGCTGACGGAACTTTGCTGGCATCACAAGCTGCCTCGTGCTAAAGCCCCCGGCGTTAACTCGTAGCAGCGGTGCTAACGGCTGACTGGATTTGGTGTGCAGCACTTCAATTCACATCGCACCAGTACTAATTCCATAGTGCTCCATTAGCGTCCCAGCCAGTTGCTAACCGGAGGCTTCCAGCAACCGAGGGAGCACTAACGGCATCCACGAAATGCAGCGGGAGCATAGCAGCGGCAGTAGCCGGTAGCGCCCCGTGCCGCTGGGCCTCCAGGGTTGACGTCATCGCCGTGTGCATTGCCCCGCTCGCGCCCCGGCTGCGAACTTGGCTCGCACCACCTGACTTACTGCAAGACTCTAAGTCCGTCGGGGACATCCAGCCAGTGCGGCCATAATTAAAGTTCACGTGCCAGGTGACCATTTTCTTTAATGCCGCCTGCCAGCACCTGCTCCCTCTGACCTCCTGCTACGGGTGCCGGCCGCCATCCGTCAGTCAGGCACTCCTCTTGAGTGCCGGGCTCTTTTGCCGGCTCCCTGCTTCCTGGTGGACAAGCAGGGCCCCGGTTCGCGCAGCTCTAGTTACTTCCACTTTAAACAGGGGAGGGAGTCCTGCAGTGCCATGCAGTGCCACGCTGCGGTATTCCATGGGAGCACCCTAAGAGCGAGGGTGCTCCCATGGAATATCCATGGGGCACTACCACTGAATTTCGGGCGCGGTGGTGCTAACTTTTTCGCGGCGCTTAAAGTAGTATCCCGGCAAAATTAGTGCCCCAAAGGGGGAGCGAGTCAATCCCCCCACAATAAGATTCTGACGGGTTTCACAGGATAAACGCTGAGAGATTGTTTCCCTTGGCTGGAGAGTCTAGAACTAGGGGGCATAGTGTCAGGAAAATGGGTGGGCCCTTTAAGACTGAGATGTGGGGAATTTCTTCATTCAGATGGTTGTGAATCTTCAGAAATCTCTGTCCCAAAGCGCTGTGGATGCTCTGTCGTTGATTATATTCAAGGCCGAGATAGATATATTTTTTGACTCCAGAGAAATCAAGGGATATGTGGTTAGGGCAGAGAAGTGGAGTTGAACTCTAAGATCATCATGATCTTATTGAATGGCCGAGAAGATTCGAAGGACCATATGGTCTACTGCTGCTCTTAATTCTTCTGTTCTTCTGAAAAGAGGATATTTCTGGCAAACAAACGGGAGCAATCACTCCGAAAAATCAAAGCAACCTACAGTTTGCTTATGATTTGCCGGAAAAGTTATTTTTCAGATTTATAGATTAATTTTGTTGATACTAGCAGATAAAGGAGGTGAATTGGACAAGGGTAGTCAAGCAAAAGTGTCAGTATTGTATCGGTTGTCCATTCTACACCCTGCCCAATGTTCATTTCTGTTGATTTCAATGGAACTGAATCGGGTGTGTCCTATAAGGGGCGCCAAATATGATTCTGCCTGCTCTGCTACCACACCCATGTCCACTTTCACACCCATACTACTGCAGGCATTTGTATTACGTTGAGGAAGTTGTTGACGCACTTAAAATAAATTGGTTAACGCCCACTCTTCAAATAGCAGATAGATGATTGTCTCAGAAACACGCTGCACATTAATCTATTATCGCTAAAATTATTTTCCAAGCTATAGGCCTAGAAATTCAGTATAGCCACTTTTGGGGCGCTAAAGTCGGGCGGCCACTAAAGTTTGCGCCTGGCGCAAAGTCGCGCCCCCTTCGCCGATATTCAATCGCATCGCCCCAAGAGGTTGCTGCTGCGCTAAAACAGGTGATGCATGACTATCTTTAGGCGCTAAGCCGGCGGCGCTGAGCAATACCCCCGAGGCCGGGCGTAGCGCCGGTGCGACGAGTTGCTGATTGACGGCAGACACTCTGGCGCCGGTCAGCTCTTAAAGGGGGAGGGTGGATTTGTTTGCCTGCCACGCCCTGCACACTGCAGCCCTCAAACTAGGCCTGACCACTTCAGCTTCACCTGCACAACGCCCAGGGCTATGGAGAAGGACAGGGAGAGAGCGCAGCGCTTCAGCGACGGTGACCTGAGGCTGCTGGTTGGCGGAATGGAGCGCAGGTGCCATGTTCTGTTCCCAGAAGGTGGCAAGAGGCCGCTGCCCAGCGCCTACCGGAAAGCCTGGAGGGAGGTCTCAAACAGGGTGTCTTCCAACAGCGTGGTTGCCAGGACTCCTGTGCATTGCTGGAAGAAGTTCAACGACCTCACTCGGGTTGTCAGGGTGAGTACCCTTTACAGTGTCCTCCTCATCCCTGCATGTGCACCTCACTTTATGGGCAAAGGGACCTGAAAGCCCTAATGGCCAGCCCTCATCCAGCAGCTATGGGACTGTCATGAAAATCACTTGCACATTCAGCACTTTACACACTGTACAAGCTATTCGACCATGGGAGGCAGTGCAGACAAGATCAGGGCTTCACACTGTACAAGCTATTCGACCATGGGAGGCAGTGCAGACAAGATCAGGGCTTCACACTGTACTTAGAGGCCGTCCTTTCTCTTGCAGGCCAAGGTGGCGCACAACCAGCGGAAATGAATTGACACCAGGGGAGGCTGTCCTGACGTAAAAGAGCTCTCCAACCTCGACCAGCATGTGGAGTGCATTATGGCAGGCCGGCTGATTGGACCCGTCGCCAGTGGAGATGCCAACCCTGTTCTGGGCACCAATGGTAAGGGCATCACCTTTTTGACTTCGCTCGTTCCACTTGCACCTCAGATCAGCATCCTTTGCCACTGTCCGACCAATGCAGTGAATGGCACCAATCATGCCTTCCTCGCTGCCGCCCTGTCCTCACTCTAAAGCTACTCTTGTGCCTTCCTGCTTTCAGATGGTGAATCGCCAGGTGAGGAGGCGGGCCCTCAAGCTGCCACTGTCAGCGCTTCGGAATACGAGGAGGAGGAAGAGGAAGCCGGCCCATCAGTGCCACCCTCAGCCACGCCAGCCCATGGCAATGTAGGGGACACGTCTTCCCTGGAGGGGAGCCTGGGGGAAGGGTCGGAGGAGAGTGAAGCTCTGGGGCCCAGCAGCCTGCAGCAACGCGGGAGGGGTGGGGAAGCTCGGCGGACTTCTCCCCAGAGGGTGAGTGCGGCCTCCAGTCCTGCGATGGTCAGCGCAGAGGAGTTGCGGCTCGTGGAGGAAATGGCCGTCCAGGCTGAGCGCAGGCACAATGAGCTCATGGCTGCAGTGGCAAGGATGCCTGGCTCCATTGAGTCTTTGTCAAGGAGTGTGCAGCAATTTGGAGCAGCACAGGCCAGGAGTCTACAGGACTTCGCGGCAGCACAGGCGGCATCGAGCCAAGTGCTCATTCGTGCCGTCCATTCACTGGCTGTTGTCATGCGGACACAGACCAGGGCCACACGGGCACTAACTGCTGCCACCCTCACTGGATCAGCCAGGCATCGCCAGGGCACTCGCCGTGCAGCAGCAGCCCAGCAGTCTGTTCTTCAGCTGTTTGCTGCGCATGTTGCAGTGCTGGCCCATGCGAGTGCCAATGTCTCAGGCGACCAGCGAGCACCTGCGATCTGCCAGGTTGGCACCATTCCTGCAGCCGACACTGCCACTCCGCCATTGCAGCTGCCACGAGCCGCTGGACAGACTGCTGCCGCCCAGCCAGAGTTGGAGCAGTCAGCAGCCGGCCACTCCAAGGCCAGAGCTGGTGCAGGCCGTCCCCCAAGGGCATCTGCCGTCTCGCCATGTGCCCCTCAGCAGCCTTCCCCCAGCCTTGCTGCAGCCACTGGGCTCCCATTGAGGAGGAGCTGCAGGGCGGGCAGGGGCCAGGCAAGAATGCGCAAGGCATCGCCCTCGCAGGGCAAAAAGTAGAAGGTATGCTCAAATGCCTGGTGCTTGTTGTAAGGCCGAGACTGGTGCAGTTGTGTTTGCGTAAGGCCGAGACTGGTGTCTTTCTTTCTTTTTGTAAGGCCGAGACTGGTGTCTTTCTTTCTTTTTGTAAGGCTGAGACTGTTAGTTTTGTGTTTTTGGAGGGGGCTTCTCCACATGAGGATGTAATGTGGGAAGGGCAGAGGTTTGAAATAAATTATTGTTGTTAAATTGCAGTGTGCATGTTTTTTTTGTTAAGTCCTGGTTGCCCTGCTCGGCTGAGGGCTTGTGGAGCGGCTACATTCATCTGCTGACATTGGCACAAGCCATTCCCTGAGAGGGGGCCTAGAACCGACGTTCAATAAGCCGGCGACGGGCTGCCCTTGCACTTTCTGCCTCCCTCCTGTGCTGGTCCTCCTCCTCCTCCTCCTCCTCCTCCTCCTGAGGTGGTCCTCCAATCTCTGGAGGCAGTGCCTGAGTCCTGCGGATAGCCAGGTTGTGCAGCATGCAGCAAACGACCACGAAATGGGAGACTCGCTCCGGCGAATACTGTAGGGCTCCACTGGAATGATCCAAACAGTGGAACCGTTGCTTCAGGACGCTGATTGTTTGTTCGATGATGTTCCTGGTCGCTTGATGGCTCTCGTTGTATCCCTCTTCAGCAGGGGTGCTGGGCGCACGGAGCAGGGTCATCAGCCAGGTACACAAAGGATAGCCTTTGTCCCCGATAAGCCATTCTCGTGGGTGAGGCTGTGCGTGGAACATGTCTGCCACAGAAGTCTGTCGCAGGATGAAGGCATCGTGGCTGCTGCCTGGAAAGTGGGCATTGACAGCTAGGATGAGCTGCCTGTGGTCACACACCAGCTGGACGTTGAGCAAATGGTAGCCCTTCCAGTTGCGGTAATCCTCGGCATTCTCCAGAGGTGCCCGCAAAGCCACATGCGTGCAGTCAATGGCGCCCTGCACCATGGGGAATCCTGCGAATGCTGCAAAGCCCATTGCACACTGTTGCTTCTTGGCAAGGGCCATGGAGAAGGAGATGAACTGACGTCTCCTTTTGAAAAGGGCATTGGTCACCTGGCGGATGCAGCAATGCACGGCGAACTGGGAGATGTTGGCAATGTCCCCAGTAGCGGATTGGAAGGAGCCAGTGGCATAGAAGTTGAGAGCCACTGTCACCTTCACTTCCACCGACAGAGACGTCCTGCTCCTCAGCTGTGGCTGCAGATCACCGCCAAGCAGCTGGCAGATCTCTGTGACCACGTCCCTTCTGAATCGCAGCCTCTGAACACACTGCTCGTCAGACATGTTGAGATAGGAGAACTGCTGGCGGTATACTCCTTTCCCAATGCCTGTTGCCCCCACTCCGTCTAGCCAGGGCTGCCACTCTCTCACGGCATCTGTGAGCCCTTTGGATGTAATTGAGAAAGCCAGCGTTGACACCCATTGCAGCCCCCATAATATGCTGGCAAACAATGAGATGTCAATGAAGGCAAAGACTAGTGGAAAGCTGTAGCCTGAAGCCAGAAGTACCTGTCCGAGTGTTGGGCCAAAGCAGAAAGCTATCTACCTTGGTCTCTCTCCAAAGATCCGTTTCTCAAGAAGGAGTGCTGCGAAATGGCAGCCTTTAATAGTGCAGGAGGAGTGCCCTTTAATTTGCGCCCCCCGCGCCCCGCATCGGCTGAGCACCGTTCCACTCTAACAGTCGCTAGGGGCACCAGGCGCACAATGGGGCGTCGCCACTGAAGTTCCGGTTTGGGGCGCACAAAGGGCGTTGCACGAGGAAATGACGTCATGATCTGCGCGCGCAGCTGAGCGCGCGCAAAGACTTTGCGCCGCCGCTAAATCTCTAGTGAAGTTGGGGCAAGGCGCAGATCGCACTGCGCCCGGGCGCTAGCCGCCTAGCGCCTGACATCTACTCCTCCTAAGGTGCTAATGGCTGGTGCAACCAACTGAATTTCTAGGCCATAGTGTCATCTTGGCAAAGTGTGTCACATTCTCGCCTCTGAGTTAGTAAGTTATGGTTTCAAACCACATTCCAGGAATTGAACATATTCTATACTGACACTCCTGTGTATTATTGAGGGACGGCAGGCCTGTACATTAAACAGAGGTCCTGTGCATTCTGTTCCAGTAGTGCAGGTCGATCTTAACAATCCCATGACACTTTTCGAAGCAGAGCAGGAAGTTCTCCCAGTTTCCTGGCCAGCATTCCCTCCTCAGTCAACATCACAAAAATACGAATCGAATGAACACTTGGCTTAACTGTTTATGGGATCTTGCTGTGTGAAAATTGTCTACCATGTTTTTGAGAGATGTGATAAGGTGCTGTAGAAATGCAAGACATTCTTTCTATAGCTGCCCTGCATGTATATGATCAAACCAATATGTTTGACCAAATCTGGTGCAGAAGTTCAGTAAAAGAGGTAATATACTTCCGGATTCTATTGCATATATAGTCGTACCAGAGGTTGAAATGTGTGCTCCCATTACAAGCCCATGGATTTGATTCTGCATTTCTCAGGATCGCGCTGCAAAACAAAAATGCAGAGTACAGCATAAACAGAAAAAAATACTCAATTCACACAAAAGGATTATGTGATAAACCCTTCGTGGCATATTAAGAAATGTAAGACGAAGTGATAGATTGTAGAGAAAGTTGTGTGTACTTATGTGCCATGGAATGTGAAGTGATTACCATGGAATATACAGCGACTACAATGGAATGGTAGGGTGGTTATTATTGAATCTGAGGTGGTTAGCATGAGAAGGTAAAATGGTTATCATTGGATGTAAGATGGTTACCATTGAATATGAAATATTTGGTTTCCAATGGCAAGACGGGTATCATTTAATCTAACATGCTTATCAAGAGATTGTACGATGTTTATCATTGAAAGCAAGTTGATTATCATGGAATGATAAGATTATCCTTGAAATTGAAGTGTTTATCCTGAGATGCTCAGATTATTTTCATTGAATGTAGGATTACGAGCTAGTTATAATTAGGTGTAGGATGAGCATCGAGCAGTGTTAAGATGGTTGTCATTTATTGTAAGTTGGTTATCATGAGCTGCAGGTTTTATTCCCATTTCACCACATAGGAATTTCTTCACTCAATCAGTGAGATCCTAAACGTTTCCAAATGTGGACCCTTGGAAAGAGCCACAATGAGAATAGAAGTCAGCTGAGTTGGGTTCGCAAGTTCCTCAGAGCCAGGTCTAGGAACGATTTCAGCAAAAATGTGGAGGATCTAAATTGATCAGCCAATTAGCCAAAAGATTGTTTAAATATTAAGGCACAGAATTTGTGGTAAAGATAACAGTGAGGCTGTCAGTGTTTACCATTATTAAAGTCTAAATTGGGCTGCAACTTGGCAGTGACCTAGGCCCAACCATCTTCAGCTGCTTCATCAAAGACCTTCCCTCCAACATAAGTTCAGAAATGGGGATGTTCGCTGATGACTGCACAGTGTTGAGCGCCATTCACAACTTCTCAGATAATGAAGCAGTCCATGCCAGCATGCAACAAGACCTGGACGAGGTTCAGTCTGGGCTGATAAGCCTCCTTGAAAAAGTGCAATAACCCCACCGACACCTGGGAATCGCTGGCCCAAGACCGCACAAAGCGGAGGAGAAGCATCCGGGAAGGTGCCGAACACCTCGAGTCTCTTCGCCGGGAGCAAGCAGAAGCCAATCGCAAGGAGCGCACGTCAACCCAAGCACCCCACCCACCTGCCCCTTCAACCACCGTCTGCCCCACATGTGACAGAGACTGTAGGTCCCGCATTGGACTAATCAGTCACCTGCGAGCTCATTTTTAATGTGGCAGCAAGTCATCCTCATTTCTGATGGACTGCCTAAGAAGAAGAAGAAGAAGAAGGATAAGTGGCAGGTAATATTCGTGCCACAGAAGTGCTAGGCAGTGATTTTCTCCAAGAAGGGAGAGTCTCACCACCGCCACTTGACATTCAATGGCATTACCATCGCCGAATCTCCCACTATCAAAATCCTGGGGTCAACCTTGACCAGAAACTTAACTGGACAAGCCACGTGGCAACAAGAGCAAATCAGATGCCATGTATTCTGCGGCGAGTGTCTCACTTCCTGACACCCCAAAGCCTTTCCACTATCTACAAGGCACAAGTAAGGAGTGTAAAGGAATACTCTCCACTTGCATGGATGAGTGCAGCTCCAACAGCAATCAAGAAGCTCGACACAATCCAGGACAAAGCAGCACGTTTGATTGGCACCCCATCCACTACCTTAAACATTCACTCCCTCCACCACTGTTGTACCGTAGCTGCAGTGTGTACCATCTACAAGATGCACTGCAGCATCTCGCCAAGGCTTCTTCAGCAGCACCTCTCAAACTCACGACTACTTCCAGCTAAAAGGACAACGGCTGCAGGCGCATGGGAACACCACCTCCAAGTTCCCTCCAAGTCACACAGCATCCTGACTTAGAACTTTATCGCTGATACTTCATCGTCGCTGGGTCAAAATCCTGGAACTCCCTACCTAACAGCACTTTGTGAGTTCCTTCACCAGACGGACTGCAGCAGTTCAAGAAGGTGGCGCACCACCACCTTCTCAAGGACAATTAGGGATGGGCAATAAATGCTGGGCTGCCAGCGATGCCCACATCCCATGAAGGAATAAAACAAATTTCCAGCGACTGCACAGGCACAGTTACACACGGAAATCAGGAAGCTGACTTCAGATTAACCTTGCTCCCAGGCTATAACAGTATCCCTCCCAGAGGCTTGGCATTGAAACACATGGAACGCGTTAATTTTCTGTAGTTACAGGATAGATACACACTAAATTCGATGGAAATTGCCAGGGTTTGTCCATTCTAGAGTAAATACATTTTTAATGGGGTGATACCTCTTAATGGCTTTCATGCAACCTCAATGGCACTGAAAATAACTTTTACATCTGTGGAGTCTCATCCCTTTAGCTTTTGATTAATGTTGGTGATTGAAATAAACATGTGAATGCATCATGTTTTTCTTTTATTTTCTGTCGCTTTTATCTCTCTAAATTCTTTCATTCTTTTCATCTCTTTATTTTGCTTTCTGTACAGATTGACATTAAATTGGCCAAGAATTTGCAGTAGTTGTAATGGCGAGACTCTCAGTGCTTGCCATTACTACTGGATAAAAGTGACTACTTCTGGCGTTCGCACATGTGCAGTTAAACATGGTAATCTGCAAGTTCCTGTCAGAGTTACCCTGCTCCTCCATAAGGTACACTGATGCCGTCTTCGCAGAATCAATACAGCAATAAATGTTAAGGCATGAAGTTGAATTAATTACCCACTATTCTCTCCCTAAATAAAAATGAAAAATTTAAGCCTTCTTCAATCAGATGTAATTGATATTTTAACTGCATACTAAGTAATAATTACTGCTGAAAAACCTCGCTGGCCAAGAAAAGAATAATTTTACATGGAGTCTCATTACCTCAGAAGAAAATTTAAACATTTAATCTTTTTTAAGATGTAAGAAAAAAATTTTAAGCTCTGTGCTTAGCTATTTAAGATTTTCACGAAATCCCAAGTATATGTCCCAATCTTTATTTTATTTTCTCTACAGTGATTTAAATTTAAATTGTGCAAACTGATTGGTTGCTAAGCCTCCCTGCTGCATGCTCTGTGGCTTGACGCCACAGATCCCCTGCAGAATGCGCCGAATTCAAGCTGACCATGTAAAAGACGAAGTCTGCACTCTAGAACTGCCTAAAATTTACTGTGCAGCTTTCTTCTAGGTGAACGGCGAGCGCTAGTGACTGCAACATCTGGCATGATAACCATGGCCTGGTATACAGGGACTAAAAGAGAACATTAATTTAAGATAAATGTTCAGCCATTCAGGCTGGCCTGCACAAGGTGCTTTACTTTCATATTAATTTCGTCCTATCACACAGGACGCATTTGTAGGAGGAACAAAGCAGTTTTTATTGAGACAAGAACAGAGCAATTTGATCAACTGATGCACTCGTTTCATGCACAGTATATAACCTAGTAATATGCAGGCACAGAGCTTTGTTACACAGACTGCACATTGATCAGTGTGACATTAAACATCAAGGCTCAGACATGTACATGAATCTCAGGTCTGACACTATCACATTCACTGAGCAGCTGCTATGCTACATCTATAGCGGCACAGTGAAACAAAGGGAGGGAGGTGCTAAACATGTTTAGCTAATTCTCAGACAGGGGAGATCTCAACATTTATTTTGTTAAATGGCATGTTTCGACGACAAATGGTGGATGGGCCCTGCCTTTCTTTCCCTGAATAAAACCAGAAGTCCTTGGGGCTGCAAGGTGTGAATATTACCATATGAACACATATGGGTAACTACATGTTCTCAGTGGGAATCTATGGATACAGACAGCAGGGATTGGGGCTAAGGGTATCGTTTTAACTTAAATCGCCAGGCAGGAAACTCGCGGAATCCAGTGGTTCCACACCTCACCCAACATTACTCTCCACTGATTTCAATAGAGATTTAAATCGGGTTGTGTGTAAAATTATCGTCACAATCTATCCTGTGGATTTCTAGCCTGGTGGGAATAGTTGAATTTACCACATGGGGGTCTCTACTGGGACTCTTGGATTGTGCAAATAGGCTTCTTAATGAATTCGTGTGGATATCCTTAGACTGCTATTAACAGGAGTTACCTTTACAATGCAGTAAGCAGTTTAACAAAGGAAGTCCATACAAGTGCGTTTGTACGCCAATGCACACACACACAGCTAATTCAATACCTTACTTAATTGTCATAGGTGCAATTGAGCATGATAGAAGTCTTCTATCATACGAAGATTGGAATTTGCAAGAGGACCACGGTGAGGACTTTTAGGCAATAGGCAATTAATTGGAAAACCATGATTAGATTGCAAAAAAAATAGTGTATTGATATTACTGAAGGGAAAATTGTAGGCAATGCACCCGGTCACAGAGCTTCAGATGCCGCCACATTATATCTGTATTTTGCACATATGGTAGTGATACAACCAAAGGACGCCTAACGCATTTACAGGATGATTCTGCATCTGCCTAAAAAAAGCAAAAAAGCGAGTTATGGCCTGTGGTAAATTAGCAGACACGGGAATTACTTATGAACATGCATTATATTATGTGCGAATATCAACAGCTGTCTAATGTAAAGTCTAAAATCTATAGTCTTACAGGACCGGCGTCAATATTTTCTGGAGCCTTTGGTAAACAATATTTCAATCTGCCATGTTTTTGTCCATTTAAAGTATTAGGTTCTAAATGTTCAGAAATGAATTAAATTTACCAGAATGGTCCAGAGGTGAGGGAATTCAGTTAGGTGGGCAGATCAGAAAAGTTGAGATTCTTCAACATACAGCAAAGAAGATCAAGGGGAGATATAATAGTTTTGTTCAAACTTATGAGTGGTTTTGATAGAGCAGAGAGGGAGAAACTGTTTCCATTGGAAAGGGGGTCCGCAACCTGACGACACAGGTTTAAGATAGTTGGCAAGATAATTGGGGGAGTGAGAAGAATTTTTTTTGCGCAGAGAGTTATCATGCTTTTGAGTGCAATGCGTAAAATTGTGGCTTATGTGGATTCAATAATTACTTTCAAAAGGGTAGTGTATATACACTTAAAAGGAAAGAAATATAGTGCTGTGGCGAAAGAGCAGGGAGGTCGAAGTAATTGGATAGCTCTTTCAAAGAGCCTACACAAGCAATATGGTTCGAATTGAGTCCTTCTGTGGGGTATCATTCTATGATTCTAGATGGATGTTAGAACATTATTAAACGATGTTCCCTCTTCTCTTCAATAAGAGTTACAAATTCCCTGGAAAGCTCACTAAAAATAATTATGCTACAGCTGATTTTATGAGTTTGCGGTATAAATATGTGGGCAACACGCTTGTAAATTCCAGATAGGCAGTGGCAGGGGTTCCTCGCCAACAGAATATATCATTGGAAAAATGTGCCCTATTAAAACAAGATACAAAAATCAGGAACAACCAAAGTGTTTGAGAAAGAAAGAGATTCACAGAGACGAGGAGAAAGAGGAAAGCAAAGGGAAGGATAGCAAGGTGAATAGAATCCAGAGGTCCAAGGATGGTACTCCAGTTCGGAGAACTATTCCTTGGACATCGGAATGATTGCTTACCTATCCAGCACTGGTGCATCAGGCCAGCAAAACTCACTTTTATAATTGATCTTGTGATTTTGGTCAAGAATGTGACACCCATGTTTGTAAAGCCAAACTCGGCTTCATTTTCGTGACGGGCAGATTGGCAGACCCATAAAAGCACGAGGGGCCAGCATTCTAATGACACTACTCGCTGACCATCCAAGCTATGGAAGCACCAAATTTAAAAGCTTATTTTTTAAACTGTCCCTATCACCTGGATGAGATCGTCTAATTCAAACCGAATTAACCGAGGCAGCTTATTATGGCTCAATACCGCAATGCACAGTGCACCTTTTCACTGAATTAACGTCAGAGGCATCAAATTACGGTGACAGTTGCATTATTTCGGATTCAGAAATACAAAACTTGAAAATAGGATAAAGTCTTTCATAGAATTTGCCATCAGTCGAGTGGACTATGAAATCATCTTCTGGTTTGGAAATGTCACTGTCCCTCCGTCACAGTCCAGGTCAATTCCGATTTTTGTCATTTCAACAATTTTGACGGCGTTGCCAAAAGTCGTCGTCGTCAATTATTTTTTCTTTCCCGACAGTACACAGCACGATAGTCTAATATTCACAACTTAGCCACGTCTTCCATGTGTATGAGCCTACAAATACACCCACTAACCAGAGAGACCCGCTCTCTACTTGCGTCGCCCAAAAATAAGTCCCGGAAGTGAATCATTCACTATCCCATAAATGTAACATGCCGAGGTTCATCTTCTGAGCGTCCTTGTGTTTTCCGGGGGAATTGCCTCATGTGGTGCTGTTTTTTTCTGCATTCACCACGAATCATGTATCCGAGATGAACTGGTTGAATTTTACAGCAACTAGGGAAATGGAAAGAAAAACAATCAATGTTATCTGGCACCAACATTTTACAATGTCTGTCCATCGATATTTCTATCTGCCTCTCCCCATCTTTGTCTCTCTCCCATCCCTGGATCTCGATCTAACGTTAACTCTGTCCATTAATATTTATTTCTGTCTGTTCTCGCTTTGGGCAATCGTGTAAAATGGGGATGTCATATTGGACGTCCCTTATACACCCCACCCGATCTCATAAGAACATAAGACGTAGGAGCAGGAGTAGGTCATTTGACCCCTGGAGCTGCTCCGCCAGTCAATAAGATAATGGCTGATCTGGTCTTGGCCTCAACTCCACTTCCCTGCCCGCTAACCATAACCCTTGATTCCCTTATCGTTCAAAAATCTGTCTATCGCCACCTCAAATATATTAAACGACCCAGCCTCCACAGCTCTCTGGGTAGAGAATTCCAAAGATTCACGACCTTCTGAGAGAAGAAATTCCTCCTCATTTCCGATTTAAAACGGTGCCCCCTTATTCTGAAATATGCCCCCAGTTCTCGATTCCTTCTCTGCATCTACCCTGTCAAGCTCTTTCAGAATCTTATATGTTTCAATAAGATCCCCTCTCATTCTTGTAAACTCCAATGAGTATAGGCCCAACCTGCTCAAACTTTCTTCATAAGACAACCCCTTCATCTTCGTAATCAGCCTCGTGAACCTTTTCTGAACTGCCTCCAATGCAAGTATATCCTTCCTTAAAGAAGTAGGTCAAAACAGTACGCAGTACTCCAGGTGTGGTCTCATCAACGCCCTGTACAGTTGTCACAGGACGTCCATACTTTTATACTCCATTCCTTTTACAAAAAAGGCCAACACTTCATTTGACGTCCTAATTATTGCTGTACCTGCATGCTAACTTCTTGTGATTCGTGTACAAGGACCCGCAGATCACTCTGTACCTCAGCATTTTGTAATCTCTCCCCATTTAAATAAAAAAATCCTTTTTTATATTTCCTACTGAAGTGGATAACCTCGCATTTGCCCAAATTAAACTCCATCTGCCAGATTATTTCCCACTCACTTAGCCTATCTATATTCCTTTGGAGATTGTTTGCGTCTTCCACACAATCTGCTTTCCCACCGATCTTTGCATCATCAGCAAATTTGGATACATTACACTCAATCCCTTCATCCAAGTCATTAATATAGATTGTAAATAGTTGAGGGCCCAGCACTGACCCCTGTGGCACCCCACTAGTTACTGTTTGCCAACCTGAAAATTACCCACTTATCCCGACTGTTGTTTTCTGTTATTTAGTCAATCCTCTACCAATGCTAATATATTACCCCCCAAACTTGTGAGCTCTTATCTTGTGTAGTAAAATTTTATGTGGCACCTTATCGAATGACTTCTAGAAATCCAAATACACGACAGCTGTTGGTTCCCCTTACCCACCCTGCTCGTTTCATCCTCAAAGAACTCCAGCATATTTGTCAAACATGATTTCCCATTCATAAAACCATGCTGACTCTGCATGATTTTATTATGATTTTCTAAATGTCCTGCTATCACTTCCTTAATGACGGACTCCAGAATTTTCCCAATGACAGATATTAGGCTAACTGGTCGATAGTTGCCTGCTTTCTGTCTCCCTCTTTTCTTACATAGGAGCGTTACATTTGCAGTTTTCCAGGCCACTGCGACCACTTCAGAATCCAGGGTATTTGGTAGATTACAACCAATGCATCCGCTATCTCTGCAACCACCTCTTTTAAGACTCTAGGATGCACGCCATCGGGTCCAGGGTACTTGTCCACATTTAGTTCCATTAGTTTGCCTCGTACTTTCTCTCTAGTGATAATGATTGCTTTAAGTCCCCCCACCCTAATAGCCCCTTGATTATCCATTATTGGGATGCATTTAGTATCTTTAACAGTGAAAACAGATACAAAATATTTGTTCAAGGTCTCCGCCATTTACCTGTTTTCATTATTAATTCCCCAGACTCATCCTTTAAGGGACCAACGTTTACTTTAGCTATTCTCTTCCTTTTTATATAGCTTGTAGAAACTCTTACTCTCTGTTTTTATATTTCTTGCTAGCTTACTCTCATAAGCTATCCTCTCTCTCCTTATCAGTTTTGAAAAGTGCTTTGCTGCTTTTGAAACATTTCCCAACCCTCTGGCATTTCACTATTCTTCACAACATTGTATGCTTTTCCTTTCAATTTGATACCATCCTTTACGTCCTCAGCTAGCACGGATGTTCTACTATTAGAAGCTTTATTTCTCACTGGACTATATCTTTGCTTTTCTACAGCCTTACCCTGTAATATATTTTCGCCATCTACTTTAACCAAGTCTTCCTTCAAACTTTTGTAATTACCTTTGTTTAACTTCAGGACACTGGTTTGAGACCTAGCTTTCTCACCCTCAAACTGAATTTGAAATTCTACCATGCTACGATCACTCTTCCCAAGAGGATGCTTCACTTCGAGATCATTCATTAATCCAGCCTCGTTACACATTGCCAGATCTATAATAGTCTTCTCCTTGGTTGGTTCCACGACATATTGTTCCAAGAAACAATCCCATATACACTCTAAGAACTCTTCCTCAAGTCTACCTTTGCCAATTTGCTTTGTCCAATCAATATGAAAATCTTCCATGATTATAGCCGTAACTTGCTTATAAGCCTCTATTATTTCTTGCTTTATTCTCTATCCTACATTGTGGCTGCTGTTTGGGTCCTGCAGACTACTGCTACTAGTGACCTTTTACCCATAATATGTGTTATCTCCACCCAAACTGATTCTACATCTTGATCTTCATGGGCAATATCAATTCTCATTACTGCACTGATCTCATCCCTTATTAGCAGAGCTACCCCACCTTCTTTTCCTTTCTACCCATCCTTACGAAATGGCAAATACCCCTGAATATTCAGTTCCCAGACTTGGTCTCCTTGCAAGGATATCTCTGTAATGGCTATCAGAATATCTATTTATTTATATTTGTGCTTTCAGGTTGCTGTGTTGTACCAGGGACAGTTTGTAAACCAGGGCCCTTAAATATATCATTTAACTGTGGTGAAATTGGTGGGATTCATTTCATTTGAATTAATTTGTTAAAGGGTAAGTGCGAGTCATCAAAGAGTGCTGTGAGTTTGGGTAAGAGTGAGAGTTCTTTAATTGTTATTTCTCTTTAAATCATTCTTGATAAGATTACTTTAAGCAGTTTAAGTAAAGGGGAAAAGTTAAATATTTGGGATTCTGTTGGTTTAAGAAGAGGAAAACAAGGTTACACTGCAGTAGGAGTAAATTGGCACAGCAGGCAGTGGAAACCAGTTTTCTAACCAATCAGCAGGGGCGAGTCATCAAAGAATGCCAGCAAATTGCAATCGAAATTCTCATTCCCTACTATACGGTAAATATATAACTAATTACTGAAAATTATTGATTTGATTTTAATAAGTGCCACGAGCTTTACTGCTGCCTAGCCTATGGATGATTGTTAATATTCAGTTTATTCAAAGCAGAATGTCGTGAAATATTTCTAAAAAGTAGCCAATTTTTTAAAAGTAAATCGTTACTTTGAACATTTAAAACAACAAACATACACATAGATACAAAGGCAAAATACTGAGGAGGCTGACATATAAACCGAAAATGCTGGAAATACTCAGCAGGTCAGGTAACATCAGTGGAGAGAGAAACAGAGTTAACGCTTCAGGTCGGTGACCTTCCGTCAGAAGATAGACAGTAAACTTAGTTTACCCGTTTCTTTCTGAAGCAATCGAATCACTGTAGTAAAAATACATTGTTGAAATTCTTAGCAACGAATAATAGTGTGGAAATAAAAGTTATATGCCTAAATTTACTAAATTAAAAATGAGTAACATTAAGACTGGCTGTGAATAAAAGTAAATTGCAGAAATAGCATTTAAACGTGTTTCATATGTAACGCAGAGCACATGCAAAAAAAAGTATTTTAGGTTTGTACTTTTAAAGTTAAGCTACAGTATTGTTCAAGGGTAAAAATCTGTCACAATGCAAAAAAAAAATTGGCAAAAGTAGATTCTGTCACAGATGACAACTCGGTAAAAAATACATGTGAAAGAACAATGATTTATTTTGTATTTATTTTGTCTTTTGTATCTCAATTATAAAGATTGCGCCGTGACATTTATTGACAAATAACTTAAAGTATAAATGATCACACTTCAAAGCTAAATTTTACCCTTTAGTGGCAAAACATAATCAAACTCCCTGCACCTCCAGCTTGCCCTTTATCTGTGCGTGAAACGCTGAAGTGTAAAATCTCGGTTAACTGGGTAATTTTGACTTCATGCGATAGCGTAAAATAGGTGATAATCACTGTTATATATCAAGGGAAATAAAAATCTAGAAAGGTGTAGAACGGGCTATCGATTTACTATCACCCGTTTTACACTTCCTGACAACGTCAGAATTACCCCAACATCACCAATTATTCAATAATACTAAACTGGTGTTTTTTCTGTGTGTGTTTCATTTCCCTGCCTCTGCTCTGTCATCACCTTCTCCAAGTAGCATACTACATGCATGAATTGTATTTTTCTTGCACCAGATATTCTATCCCACCACTTTGCAATAGCTGTAATTAATTGAAATGTATACAAAACTAACCAGAAAAGTTGTGATCATTTAAATATAGCTGCACTTTGAGTTCCTTTATCCCATTACCATACTATGTAATAGGTATAACATTTCTGCTTGAGTTCTCTATCTACTGCCGTAAGTGCAATACATAGGGTCAATTTTCACTTACCGATTGGCGTTAACATTGTTGTAAACGGCCTCAAAATGGTGTTGGTAGTCGCATCACCCAATTAACGTGAGGTAGCCTTCATTTTGAAAAGGGCCTGCTGCTGGGTGCCCGAAGTACTCGCATGTCTCTGGCGACTGGCCTCTTTTAATACTCGAGTCACTTCTTAGGACACTGATTATCATTTCAAGTTGGTGGAGCTGTCGAGCCAACGTAAATTTGCAATGATTTCTGTGGATCCTGAGGTGCCCGGCTCCTCTGCAACACCAACCCTACCCTCCACGCTCCCAAATAACATGGCCTGCTGCCACCAGTCAAAGGAAAAGTGAAGTTGGAGGTATTGAAAATTGGCCGTGCATTTGGCATTAGCAATATTACCTGACCGCCCAAGACTAATTTCACCTCTGGGGGTGAAGACCACTTGCAGTTTTCAGGAGAGTTAAGAGTGAAGAACGCAGAAGGGAGGGAGGAAGAAAGGACTGCAGAAGAGGGACTGATGAATAAAGAGAAGGCTCAGAGGAAAGGGGGGTGAAGAAGGAAAGGAGAGTGGTGGAGAGGGTAGAAAGAGGGGAGAGAAGTTGGGATGACTGGGACGTGAGTGCAAAGAGGTGGAGAGTGGAAAACAGAGGGAGAGAGGGAGAGGAGAAAATGGAATTTAGAAGTAGGAACAAAAATGCAAGCAGCAGAGCAGAACGGGACAGATGGGTTAAGCTGAAAGTCGGATGGAGGAGATTATTGGAGGAATGTGGGGACAACAGGGTGAATGGAGAAAGAGGAGGATCAGAACTAGGGAGATGAGAATGGGACAGGTGAAGGGAGAAATGCAGGAGGGAGCAGTTGGGCTGGGGCAAGTAATAGCGAAAATGCTCTCCCCCAGTCTCTGCACGGAGTAACTCCTTGTCCTCCATGACAACTCAGTTTGAAGTCACCTTTCCTTCTCTCCTCCTTGGTAACTGCGCCCATCTTACTTGAACCTCTACCTCCATAGAAATTCTTCTACACTTATTAACGACCAGGCTGCCGAAATTGCCATGTCACATGCCCACTATTTTCCCATCACCCAAGACAAGTCCAAAACTTCTCACTTCCTTCTAGCCATCACCAATCATACCCTTAACCCATTTTTACGCCACTTTCATCTGCATTTACCCCTGAGGGAAAACTCACTTCCAACTGCACTTTGAAACTTCAGATTGGCTAGCTTTTGGCCTTACAATGGCCGGGATAATTCTGCATCTTTTGATGTGCTGCCCATTGCCTATGTAGCCCTTATCCCATTAAAGCTTAATTCGCTCCCAACCTGGTCAGTTTCCTGGTACGGCCCCCGTCTTCACATTCTGAAGTCCAAGGAATTTATCATTCATTATCCAACGTGGCTGATGCACATCATGCAAAACCACACCCTATTGCGTTCTGCCAAAACTGCCTGCAAAGCAAAGATCACCCCGGCTTCTTTTTTGTATAAAGATCTGTCTTCTTAATTCCATCTCCCGTGCCTCCTCAACCCTCACGTGCTTCAATTGCGAGGAGATTACGGATTTTTTTATCACTAAGATTCAGATATTCTGATCAGTTATCATTTCCGCTGCCTTGCTCCCCTTACCCACAAAGCCATAATTCTCACAATGATTCCCTTCCTTGCCGTTCTCTTTCTCTGGTTTGTCGCCTATCCCTCCTCCTGGCCTTCTCGAGAAGATGAACATATATTTTTCGATAGACCAAGATTGCGGCATGGGCAAACCCCGAGCTCGAAAAGTAAAGTTTCACACAAGATTAGATATCATATTGTGACATATTCACCTTCATCCTTTTCAAGCAATACTTTCTCTGAAATGAATACACATTCAAGTGTGAGTGATATCGAAGACTTTAATGTCAATATTCCCGATTCAAAGTTGAGTGTTTCGTGGCAGAAAATCGTAGTTTTGAAATCAAATTCGGTAATATGAAATTTAATTACATTTAGGACTTCAATTTGCCTCTTCCTTTACAAATTTGTTTCGGCAACGCTGAATTTTACCTGCAGCACTGCTAGAAATGTTTTCATGAAGATCTCTACTACCCATATTTTTACCAAAAACTAAACTGTTTTCTTAAAACACCTAGCTGAGGAAATGTTTATTAACGCAATTGCAGTGTTTGTGAACATTGTCAAGACATCAAGTAGTTCGTTCTTTTACATGGAATCTACTGCAGAGAAGAAGTCCTTATGTTTGTACTTCACATGTGTCTCCTCCCACGCGAATTACGTTGCAACACAGTGCAACCTATTTCTCAATTCCACTTCTCCCTCAACTGTGCATCAAGCCACCCCGTATAGGTATCAAAGGTGTCTGCTTCAGCCATTGCAAATAGCAGCGAGTTCCATATTCTCACCATTCTCCGTGTAAAGACCTGATTTCTATATTTTGTTTTAGATGCGTTAGTGACTGTCATATAATTATGTCCCATGAATCTGGACTCACCCACCGAGGAAACAGTTTCAATATCAACCCTAAAGAACCCCTTCATTATTTTAAAAACTTCTATCGGGTAACTTCTGAGTCTTCTATGTTCTAGATAAAAGAATTCGAATCTGTTCGATCTTTCTTGATAAATGCAGCTTCTTAATTCTGGAGGCATCCTATGGCAAGAGAAGGCACAACTGCCCACGTGGACCTTCAAACAAAGATGGAAGTAGGAATATCTGCCAAAAGATCAACTGAGACACTGGCAAGGAAGTACGAACAATAGCCACGGCTCCCCGAGTGGGAAAAGTTTACTGTCCTTCTCTTAGAAGCCTAAACACCCAGATCTCAGGAGCTTTGTGATCAAAAGGACTATAAGGCATCACCTTCTAATACTTTGTAAAAAGGGCAATGAAGCAGATCAGGTAATTTAACTTCTGTTGCTGGGCGAATGATGGGCAATAGAGAATTACCCTCCTATTTTACAACTTATCGATTTTCTTGACCATTGAAGTCAATGGACGCAGTGAAAAACGGGTGGTCGATTTACTATCGCCCGTTTTTCGCCCATCGATATAAGCTAAAGTTACCACCCCCCCCCCTCAGTTTTGGCCCTGGACTCTAAAACTGATGAAGGCCAGGATTTTCAGTTAGAATTGTCTCAAAAGAAATGCATTCAAAAACTATGTACTTCAGCCCACGAAGAAAACTGCTTATTAGTTTGTTCATATTTTACTAGGAGAGAAGAATTAAGTGTTGACTTCGTTTCATAGAAGTCAATAGAAATAAAATAGGGAGGGATGCAAAACTGACGGTTCGCTATCACCCGTTTTAAATTATTACACAAAAACAAAACGACTCCTCTGTATTAAGTAAGTAGAGTTTCCTTTGCTGTTAATCTGCAATGGCATTTTTTGTCTGTTAAATAAAACAGTTTATTGATTTCATACTTGACCTACTATCAACAAGCGTTTATCAGCCTTTCTTTGGAATCATTAGGGAAGCGTAGGTCGGGCATTTTCAAAAGAATAATTGTTTACTTTTGTTTCTTCCAGTGGTCGAAAAGTACTTGAACAAAAGATCTGCAGGAACTCAGGAGAACAGTGTAAATCGAATTCAGGCCCTTTATATGGAATCTCCACAGGTCTTCAGATAAGATTAGAGTGCATAGAGTAGATATAAACTTTTGAATGGCCGATAGGTACAGCATGTCCGTTCTGGCTGCAAAGAGGCAGAAACCAATTGGACGCCTACGCCTATTCAAAAGGATCAGACGAATTACCCACTGCAAGTTAGCATACTGATGCAGTTCACTGCATTCATTTCACTGCAATATTGTACAGCCTGGAGGCGGCCTGGCTAGAAGTAAGGTCGGATGGGGCGGCAGTGGGGGAGGTGTGAGTGTCGCATTGTTGGAGAGTTGGAGCCCGCTAGGACAGCAGACAAGGTAACTTTTAAGGGAACCACCCCCCAATCATAGAACAATAATTCAAATGCTGCCATTTCGGTGCCTCTTTGGCGCTTTCCCCAGTAAAATTGGTTGGAGAGTGCACTGCATTTACTCCAATCAATTATGTCCTAGAATGACAACAGTAGGCCTCGTTACGTCTTAGTACCTTGATTTGGTAATAAAAGCTATTTCCTGAAACAGGCAGCTGATTTGACCACCCTGCAGTAGGGTCCTGTAAAAGCGGCAGCGGGTCAAACGTTGTCATTAGCAGGATAATAGGTTTCCGGTCCCAATTTTGCCGCCATTACCACACAGTCACGTCATTTAGGAACGCTCCTACGGAAATCAACCCTATAATATCCAGCTCAAATCACAAGTGAGTGCTATTGTTACACCTCTGTGCTATGCTCGGGTATATTCCGATGTGGGGGAGCAAGAGCTCACTTCTGAACGTAAGATGCTTCGGCCCTTTATGACATGGTGAATTTTCATTTTGGCAGGTGAAAAAGGGACCGAAATGCATTTACTACCGCTTCCAGTCCAGTGTCCTTTCCAATTGTCAATGATTATGAAATTCCTGTGGTCTTCAAAATGGGCGGCTGATGGATTACAGCCCGCTTTCCACCCAGTGGGAAATAAAAAATCTCCTCATGGGAATGACCAGCATCACTGTATCCGAGAGAATATCAAAGGCAGACCCGAAATATAACAATAGCACACAGGATTGCCTTGAAACCATATTAATTATTTGTTTCTGTGAATCAACCGTTCGAGATAGAAACCACTGTAGTTTAACTTCTACGGAAAGTTGAAAATCTACCCCAATAATCTTAATATCCGCATTGCTCACTAACATAAATATTTATTACTAACTTGAGGAATCACGTAATTGCTGAAGTTCTGCGGAAACCAAATAAATACATTTAAATTCTATGATCTGCAGGAGAAATCTACAATCTGAAATAACACGTAAACAATCTCTTGTATATTTGAAACCGGTGAAATACATACCTGTCCAAAGTTGGTATACTCTCTCGTCTGCAAAACAAGTAAAACAATTGATTAAAAACGGCAATCATTCATATCCAAGAATAGAATAGTAATAATATAGTCGGCACATAAAATGCTGCTACTTTGGTGTTAAAAAATGGAAGGGATTAAGGAGGTGATGCAGCAACCATAACCAGAGCAATTCCAAAGCAAGTAAGAATGCGGTGATGGAGGTTAGAGTCAGGAGGAGAGTTAGTCGGGACTTGTTGACCTGCGCAATCAAAGCTAGATCCTGGAAGCTAGCAACTGCGTTTCCGAAGACATTTTTCCTGAAATTAACCGCTGTCGTCTGAACAATAATCATCAAATGTTTTGTCCGCTTTGTCTAAAATAAAAACATTCGCACGTCTATTATCAATGTGAAGCAACCACACTTGCTCCGCTGGAAAAACAAATACCTCGGTAATGAGGAAAAATGTCGTTCCGGTGAATGTTAAGTGAGATATGAATTTTTGATCAACCGAGTGATATGTGCTCGAACGTTGGATATATGGATAGCTGAAAGTGTGGAACAAAGTTTACTATCCCTGGTAGTGCATATTTAGAACTGTCAGCGGCAGCGAATGCATGAGAATCTGATGGGCTAGAATGCACGGAAGATTCCCCCATCTCGAATTTTCCGTCCATCCATCGACAGGAAGAAAACAATTAAAGAAGCTTCTTTTTTCTCCATCGGTACTGAAATGGATGAAAAATCAGATTGGCTCCTGCATGGTAATCTAGGAATTTCCTGTGTATTTGTGCCAGAAGACAAGCATAATCAGAGCATAAAGAAAATATCCTGTGTAACAGATCGTACAAACTAGGTCGCAAGTGCGTTAAACAAGTATTCAAACCAAGCCTGATTTTCCTTGATGTTTTTATGCCTGTCTGTCAATCCATGTGGCCGAGCACATTATACTCCATTATAAAGGCTGCAAATCCGGGCTAAAAAGCCTTATTTGCAAATACCCTTCAATTAATTTGGCTCTAAGCGGGTGTACAATTATGCCCAGAATTTTAGGCGCAGCATGGGAAGAAGTAATTTTTTACTCATAATATATTGCTCTTTTAAGCATTGCACAACGATATCCTCAGTGAGATGTGCATGGTATTTTCTATTTCTTTGAATGCATTTCAATTGCTTCAGATTAAGTTCCATTAAAATTGGAACGGTTCCACAATTGCATCTTCTTAAACATGTTGGGGATAAATTTTAACTTTTGCCTATATCAGAAGTCAATGGAAATTTACATCGGGAGCTGGGAATAACAGACGGCTCATTTGATCTCGCCAGTTTTATACTATCACCAACAGTTAAAATTACCTCCGCTGTACCTAACGTGCAAGAATAATTACATTGCTTGAAACTTGAATTTTCATACAAATAAAAAAAATGTGCCTAAGATTCGTCTTGGGCAGTGGCTCAAAACAGGCGTTATCTGATCGGCATCCTATTATCTGCAGTCAATGGAACTGAATACAGGCGCTGCTTATAACGGGCGGCTGATCCAATACTACTTTTTTTGCGCCTGAGAAGAATATCATAGGCTCGAAATTTTAGTGCTTTTCTCTGCCCCAATTCTGAATGCTAATTATCGCTTGTTTATGTCCATTTTTACATTATGGCATATTCTATTCAGATTGGCAGGAAATTTGGGTGTAGATTTCCATCATCTAAATAGGTGCATGAATTAGTGCAATTTCTGATATAACTATCCGATTATGCACACAAAGCACATGCCACCCCTTAATATCATTAGCAGCAATTTCTACATGTTTACATTTTCAGTTCCAATGGTTCTGGTAACTCAACTAAATTTCGAGTTGTCTTAATTAACTGATCTATTATTACTCAATGATACTCACCGTCGATTTTATATTTGTCATCCAAGTCTAAAATCAATAATACAAAATATCATATGTTAGTAAGTCACTCACAACGGACAGTGAATAATCATGGCAGGGAATACAATCCACAAAGATTAAATGGGTTATTATGAAATTGGTTTACCTTTCTCTCTCTGAGCCAAAGCTTTTTCTGAAAAACACAGACAGTACTGCTTAAGATACACTAAGAAACTTTTCCATCTTGGCATCAGCGATTCTAGCTTTCGAATGAAGTTGGCAAGTAATAAGATGTGTAAGGTATGAGATCGCCATATTCTGTAGCTTTAATGCAGAAACTAAATTGTTTGCAATAATAGTTTCGGACATGCAGGCAAGTGATGAAGAGGTAGAAGTTCAACTCTAGGCCTCTAAATTTCAGGTTGTGATCTGTCACATTCACCTGGACGAGAATTGCTCCAGACACCACTGCAGCTCAGGCAACTAAATTTAGGGTATCCACCAGAAATAGGCATAATCACAATTAAAACTCAAATCTGGACTATGAACGTCAAATTCAGGTACAAATGAGTGGAGCTTGTCAGGTGTTGAGCGGCCGAACCAACCTTCCTTAGAGGGACCAATAGAAGCTTCTCAATCATTTTCAGTTTTTATTTTTGTGGACATTGGAGAAGCAAATATTCTCCTGCTTGGACCACAAACAGCTCTGGTCCGCTGCCAGCCCCTTTGTTGCCTACGTCATGATAGCATTCCACCTCAGGCCCTACCTGCCAGCTGACCGACTTCCCGCCCTCCCCCACCTGGGTACTTGCAACAGACGCTGGTTCCACACATGCAGCTAAGAGGTGGCACTTAAATTAGATCAGAAGCCCAATTTGGCTTCAACCTCAGTCCTGAATGGGCCAGCATTTCGATTAATCATTCCGCACCATTTGAAAAAATAACCCAAATAATTTGAAGTAAGGAAAAACAAACTGTAGAAAAGCCTTAAGCCTGATGCAGCAGAATTAGCCGCAAAATTGAAATGTTCATTGAAATATTGTTAGACGCCACAGATTTATGCTATTGTCAATAAATAAATACAACTGTTCACACGTATTGCTATTTTGTCAGTAAAATTCAAGTTCGGCTCTGGTGCAGAACGAGCGTTTGCAGATCATTAACACTATACACTCAGCCCGATTTTCATCTCAAAGCGGTCCGAGTGTATGACACGTGGCCATTCCAATATCTTTCATTTTGATTTTTACTCCTTTAACATCAGAAACGTAGTGTTTATACCGCTTGCTAAAGCATACAATGTCACTGCTCATTTACCGCGGACATTGTAAATAATTAACCCTGACAGGCAAGGACATCGCAGTATTTTCCTTACCGATTGGTTGCGTTTAATATTTTGAAGTCACCTGTAGTTTGTAGTAACGTGCTTAAGTTCATTAGTTCTAAAATAGAAAGCCAAAGTTTGCGAGTTGATGCATGTATCTTTCAGTAGAAAAAGTATTTTACATCTCTTATCGCGCACTCGATTTTCCAAAGTTAAGATTTGTAATAGGTCGGGCAAGCAAACTGACTTCTATTTCGTTTGGAATAAAAATCTCCAACTGGTCCAAGTGGGTGCTGAATAAAGAGCCAGGGTAGGAAATGTATTAACAATAACTCACGTTAAATGTTGCATTTAAAATAGAAATGTGTTATGTATTTGGAGCAGAACCAGTTTTTTTTATCGCATATATTTGTAAAGCAACTGTTTTGAATGAAGTTCGGCCTTATACTTCGTGAGTCTTTCTTTTGGATTGGAACAATGATCTTCCTACCATTTTCTTTTGTTTTCAATTCTGCCACTGAAATGAGACCCGGAAAGTATGATTATTAAAGAGGCATTAAAGCTAAGGAGTAATTTTACGAGAGCATGCCGCAAATTCTGTCAGAGAAATATTTAGACATTTTCCTTTGTACCACGCCACTAGCAGAACCTTGTATTCAAGGCCGTCTTATTGATATATCGCGTCTCCATTGCTTGCGATTTCCAATCTATTAATATCAATGGATGAAAAAAATCTACGGTTCTATGCACCACTGATTTTCTGCAAATCATTTGCTGTGTGAAAATCCCTGCCAGTAGCCCAGAGTCATGGCAAAATCTCCCAATTATATGTTGGAAAACTTTCGTGGTGCTGGCTGGTAAAAAAAATTCCATCAGTCCACCTTTTATTTCCTCCACGAGTAAATGCATTCACTTATTACACCTTCCATCGAGTGCATCCTAGCCACCATCCAATGAAAGGCTGCGAGTGTCGGATTTTTGCTCCTATCTATATTAATTTTGCACTTCCACTCCGCTTTGGATGCAAAAATCTCTTTTGAAACAAAAATATACTTCAATGCATGTCAGTACAAGAATTTCTTCAAAGCTATGGTCACCGAATCATGCATTAATCTTAAAATCGAAACAGTAACCTGTGGGAAAATCTTTATACAATAATAACTGATACTTGTTAATTATAAGTTATCTCTATTTGTCACTTCGATTTCCTGAAACTTCAGTCTTTGGCAAGTTGTACTTCCTCAATTAGTTAATGTTCTTTTAATTTCCAAATTACAAACTGAAAATGAAGATAGAGCAAATACTTTGGCAACAGGAATGCTTGTGATCAATAATTTGTTAAGCTTCTCTTGTGATAAGGGAAGCATATTCCATTCAAATGGAGTGCTAAAGGGGTCATATATGTCACATAACCATTGCCTGTTTTCTGTGCACAACAAAGGCTATCTGTTCCCTTTTCTTATTGCCTTCAATTAAGAATCTATGCCACACCAAATGGAGGTATTAGAATCTCTTGGATTAGAAGATAAAAATAAATATGTCAAGCAGCCAGTTGCGGCGATGGTAAAGGCGTGGGGCTGGACTAATATTTCACCTTTTCAGAAACAGTTGCGTGACAAAACGGACAAAACGCAGTATGAATTACACGAAACTACTTTGAAATAATTTAAATTTCCAAAAACACGTGACAAAACACAACCCACAAAACTGCCACCAAAACCCACATGAGACATGATAATTGAATCATATTACTAAATCACCCGAGCAAGACAGCACTGCCAAAGAGTAAACAACGGTAAAACGGCTGTAAACAAGAATCGATAGATGGATGTCAAATTATGAGAGAGCAAAACGTGATTTTGCACCACAATCGTAGAATATAAAAGAGAAGAAAAATTGCTCTCCAGATGTACAATTAAATGCTTGCATCTTACAGTTACTGCTTAATAGAGCCAATAATTTACAGCATAGACTCATTTGTTCAATACTCAAAAAACTAAAATTTTCTGAAAAGCAGTGGACATCTGGAACGAAATTATGATCTAGGAAATAAAGCCATCATAGTAAAAAGCATACGGGGAAGGTATACTCAAAAGTATATATAAAGCCTCAAAATGAGAGGAAAAAAACTATTTAACGTGAGCACAACAAAATGACACAGGAGAATTGACTCAACATGAAGTCATAATGTTAAAGTTGCCAGAAAGTACATACAAGATCTTTTCAAATGCATTATAAATTGATATATTTTATGGGATACAAAGGGTGCATAAGAGTGAAAGGTACACATTCTGCATGAAATGTTTATAAGTTGTAAGTTATTAATCTTTGTAGTTTTACATACTTCTTTCCTGAAGGGATTTCTGCAATTCTGAAAAAAAATTAAAAATCATCCTCATAAACATCAATAAGAATAACAACATCTTCTTTCGATAAAGTACTATCAAAACTCCGGTGAATTTATTAATATACATGCCAGAGCTCTGCCTTTGATAAAGGTTCTGTCCAAAAGTATTGGCAAGTGTTTAACAATTCTAATTGTGCTTTAAACCGTTTTGAAAGATTTACTCATTGCAAGTGTTGGATTGCAAAAATAGGCCTGTGAATCAAAGCCTGAATCCTCTAGTCTTTAAATATATTAACCAAAGCTGTAGGGAGGGCTGTAGTACTAGAAATTATTCCAAGGATGTTTAGCTTCACGTATTAGGAAATATATATAAAATGAACATGTAGCATTTAGGTAACTGTGGAGCATGATGGGATACTTGACCATCATATTAACCAAGTACTGTAGGAATAACATATTTACTGGACTCTTAGTCTCTGTCTTTGTTGTTATCAGTGTTGCAGAAGCAGTGTTTAATGCAGCTGGCCTTCTGAGAGATAAGGGGAACTGAACTTCATAGGGAGTCGGCCATTTCTATCTCTGCCTCAAACACCTTATCTTCCTTTGTAATGTCCGCTCGTAACCAAAAGCAGACATTGTTTACCATCTCAAGAATTAAACGACCTTGCTCACAGAAGCTAGAAACTGTTATGCTGTATGTCAGAACACTTCAGGGCGTCTCCCGACATTGAGTGACTAATCACGCCAACCAATAAGGGAGTGACCAATAAGGCTGTTTGTAAGTGTACGCCTACTTTTGCAACCTAATGGGCGGTACCTATCGAAATGTATATCAAGGCTTGTAGATTGTATTTCGTTGAGAGGAAAGGTTCGATTCTGTGGAGGTCAGCCTCTCTCCCTTGTGCACAGGCGTTTTAGCTATTTACTAATAAAACTGTTACTTTTTTCTCAATTCCATCTCAGTCTAGAGTTTCTCCGAATTCGAATCTAACAGTTGGTGTCAGAAGTGGGATACTGGGCGCAGAGGGAGCAGGTAGGACGTAAGGTCCGTGGGACTGTATGAGTCCATGGGGTTGTGAGGGGAACCCCGACTTAGAAAATAAGAGGCAGGGATTAGCCCTGGAACTCTGCAGCAGGGGTGGACCTGAAAGTAAGGGCCCCTGGTAAACGCCCTCGAGACGAGTCGCGCTCGCCGCAGACTTCACCTGCCGCAGTATTAAATTATCCACATAGTTAAATTACTCCCACCTGAGACCACAGATTGATGGAATTGACTGGACCTGCATGTGTATTTCTAATTTAGAGTATAAGGTGTTACGTTTGTGCCGTTTAAAGTATAAGAGGCAAAATGAAGTAAGATAGAGAATAAGGATGTGTGTGGTGATCAGACATGAGTGACAAGGGGAAACCTCTTTCACCAGACGTCCCGGCTATGGCCACCAGAGTCACTGTTGTTAAACGGGTCCAAGGCGCAAATTTGAAATACCAAAGCGAAATGATTAAAAATGGATGGCAGGAAACTAGTCCATTAGCTGATCAGATAAAGTGGTGGGCGGAACAAAAGGAGGCTAAGCAAGTTAACTACGGGGTGGTTTTGTGTGCTAGTTGGTTGGATCAGATGGGTCCCATAATTGTGGATAAAAGGGGAAGACCGTCTCCAGTACAGGACTTTTTGAGACCTGTTCATGAGGTTAAAGTTCGAGTTAGTAGGCTCCTGCACCTGGAGCCGGCAGGTGCTCAGGATTTAGACGGTTTAAAGGATTGGTTGCGAATTGTTAAGGCCATGGAAGCCCAACAAAACAAGACCCCACAACCTACGTGCCCCCCCCCAAATATAACCATATCTGCCCTTCAGCACCGCCTCAATCTGGGGCCGGGAAATCCAAACCTATGGCTGGCCCCCGTCTGGATGAATCTGGGAGTAAATGCCAACAATGGAGACATTTTTAGATATCCTGACCCAGGGATTAGACAAGCCCTACCAGACTGCCCTCAGGGTGGGGGCAGTTCCCCTACTCACTGAGGTTGGAGTCAGAGAATGGGCTAGTCGAATTTATGGGTATTACCAGGGGGATCGCCTCTGCTTCTGTTGCTAGTCATCCGATCACGTGTATGAAGATTGCTCCATAAAGAAGAAACAGTGTACCAATTGTGGGCGCCCGGGACACATTCAGGCCACCTGTTACCAGAGGGGTGGAGGAATGGAGGGACAAGGGCCCAGGCAGGGGACCCAGCAGGTGCTGTCTGACCGAGAGCTGGAGGGACTGCGAGCCCTCCTCCACCCGCCACCAGCAGCCCCTGACAACGGATAGGCCACCCCGGTCTCCTCTGTCGGAGGACCGGGGTGGCTACTCGCCCGTGTCTAAGTGTACTGTTAGGAGGCCGGCAGTATTGTGCCCTTTTAGACACGGGGGCCTCGGTATCGATAACCAACACAGAATTCCCCCACTATCTTCCACGAGAGTTTGGAATAGGACATCCAACCAGCCCTGGTGGATACCCGCATGAAAGACTCCGCTTGCCTTAAGTATGTAGATGATATTCTCATTGGTAGCCCCTTACCCTTAGCTCATTTGGACGCCCTAACGTGTCATGGAGACGTTAATCCTAGGTGGGTTTAAATTGAATCCGGCTAAAGCTCAGGTCGGGCTTTCCCGTGTCAGTTACCTCGGCCAAATCATTTCCCCAGAGGGGCGAACTATGACCCCTGAGAGGGTGCAAGCCCTCTTACAAATGCCACGACCTGTCACTGTTTCTGGCCTGCGGAGCATGATGGGGATTGTTCAACTGCTGCTGCGTGTACGTAGCCGACTTCACTGGATTGGCAAGTCTCTTAAATAACCTCCTAAAGGGAGAGCCCCCGGGAGAGGCAGGACTGGATTGGACACTTGAGGCAGTCAAAGCCTTTGATATGGTCAAAATCACTTTGGCCAATGCACCTGCCCTGGGTCGCCCAGACCCTGCAAAACCCTGTGGAACTGGGTGGGCAATCGGGCGTATAGTGCGGTGGTTGCCCATGGTAGGCCCCGGTAAGGTAATTCTCCACACCTGTCACAGACTAGTTAAACTCCTTACGGGCCCAACTAAAGCTCTTAAATTAGCAGAAGGAACAACTGCGAACATATATACCGACAGCCAGTATGCCTACTCCGTTGTCCACGATTATACCCGCCTTTGGCAACGACGGGGTTATTTGACTACTTTAGGCCACTCAATTAAACACAGTTCCACGATTGCGGAACTCATTCGGGCCACGGATTGCCCCACCTTGGGGGCTGTAATCAAGGTTCGCGCCCACCAAACCGAAGAGTCCCTGGAAATCCAAGATAACCGGGCGGCTGATTTGGCTGCTAGACAGGCTGCTTTGGTTCTCCCTGTGACGGCCCTTAGTCCTGCAGAAATAATGGATTTTACAGGACCTCACCCTGCCAGTGGTGGGTACAACCATGTCTTTGTAATCATAGACCTTTTCACCCGTTGGGTCGAGGCCTTCCCCACCAGAAGGAATACATCTGAAGCGGCCACAAAAATGAACCGCACACTAAAACAGTCCATCACTAAGGCTATTTCACAGACCCGGGAGGGGATGGCACTCCGTCCTCCCCGCCCCAAGATGCGCCACCCCAGGGTACGGGGGACACCTCTCAGTTCCAGACTATCCTCCTGAAGTACCTACGGGTACTCAGTGAGACCAATCAGATTAATCACTTTCGAGTTCAACACCTCCAAGAAGCACGGGATGCCAAAAAGTTAGAGGGAGTTTGGAAAACACCCCCTTGCGTGCGACAATGGGTAATGGCCCAACGACCGGGCCGAGGTGTTTTTGAGCCAAGGAGGGATGGATTCTTCCAGATCCTCCTTAGTACAGGTACCTCAGTTTGAAGGAAAAATTTGATGTAAGGTGGAGACCCTGGAGCCAGATTAAGCCCGTGGTGATGCCCGGGGAAGAAATTTTCCCTAACCCTCAGGACCCCTAGGGCTGAGGATAAAAAAAACTGCCGAGTGTGTGTTCATTCATCTTCAGTGTACTGTCTCTTTAAAAGCCTGTGCTTCCCTCTTCAAGGTCGCAGGCTGTGCGCTTTCTCTATCTCTCTCTCTCGAGATTGTGACTGCAGCTTGAAGTTGTGATTGAAGTTGCAAGGTGTGTGTGTGTGTTAACTAATGTGCAATGTGCGATGAATTACGAAATGAGAATGACCCTATGGTTAAGAATAATGTGAGTTAACTTTCTTTCCTTTCCAATATTAGGTTAGGTTGGTTAGGTTAGGAACAATTTCGGAGGATTAAGTCAATTCTTTGGGTTTTTATTTACCTCTCTCTTCCTTACAGATCGACCTTTTCAACAGCTCAGTTTTTCAATTTAACCAGTGATCCTGCTCACTCTGACTGTTATACGACGCTGACTTGTCCCAGGACATACCCCTGACTTTTGAGTTCTGATTATCTCCCCTTTGTGGTTGATATGGTGACGTCTTGATTTGATTTGTTTAAATGTTAAAAACTAATCTTTCTCCAGTTATAATTAATGTTTTTGCAGTATATTGGAAAGACATCTGAAGAAAGGACAATAAGAAAATATGACGTAATTTACTGTTTTCTGCAAGAATCTGCTAGTTTGTTTATTTGTCTGTTCATAGTTTTACAAAAGGTAACTCCGCTAAGCTTCTGCCTTAAAGTTACAGTTGCCAACGTGCTTGGAAGAAAAATTAATTTGAATGTTTACAAGATCTGGATTAAATTGGAGTTATGAGGTTAATTAACCTATTAAAACCAAACTTTCATTGTGGCCACGGTGAAATTTTGGTTGATGTAAATTTGTGTAGACCGCATTGAATAAGATAAATCTGCTCCGAGCACATCCAATAGTCGCAGACTTATTTAGCTTGTGAACTTTGCTCAACCCCGTCTTTCTTCACTGTCCATATTACCTCCGTGTTCGTGTTTAGTTAAAGTGTGAAAACACAACTATCTTTTGATAGGGAAAGGTTTTTTTTGATTTACATGAATTGACGCAGTTGCGTGCATTTGATAATGTTTTGCTCCACCTTCTTAGAATCCTGCAAAGGAGTTAACCCTTTCCACTGACAGCTGTTTAAGTTCACCAAGCAACAACTTTAGTATGAAGTTTAAAGATATTGGACATTAAATAATTTAAGTTTCTTAATTTTAAGTTAATATTTCCACACAGTGACAGAAGGAATTTATGATTTGATGAATTAACCCCTTGGGCTCTAAGCAGAGTCACAATTGATTTGCCTCTTTCTTTTGTTATATGGAAGCTAACTTGTAAACTAATTGCAGCACTTCTGTCAGTTCAATAACGTTAAAACACTGTGTAAGCCACCTAGCTTGAGAATTACTTGTTTCTGAAATTGGAAATGGAGGATAAATTGATAGAAATGAAATTGAACATTCACAAAATTTGTTGGTACAATAATACAGCTGTTTGAATTTTGGGATAATTTTGTATTAACAAAATGGAATCAGGCACTATATATTGGGTTATTTTGGGAAAAATAAAAGATCCTCTAAAAAAAATAATGATAAATAAAAAAGTGTTAATAACTTGGATCAAGTGAGAATGTTTGATCGATGTTTTCAATGTTAACTGTTGTACTGGACAGTAATGTTTCTCCAGGACTCATGAATGAGATATGAATGGTAATTAAAGGAAAGTGATTGAGGGTTTGAATTGAAGCAGGAGAATTACACCAAAGAATGGGAATTTTCAAAACTTTCTAGTGAAAGTCAGGAAAGTGTAGTTAAGAATAGTAAATTGATAACTTTCTCTTGGAGACATTTGTGTCCCTGCCTTTAATGAACCTTTTAAGAAAACTGAATTTGATAGCCTGGCTACTACCCAAGACATCGGGACCATGCAGAAGAAGATGAGCAAAGATCTCCAGACGACGACAATCTTTCGATAAGATACCTGAAAGCCTGAGAAAGGCTCGTATCGGATGGCATGTGTGGCATAATATGGAGATACCGGTATGAGTGTGCAAATGTGATTCGTTAAGTATGAGGTAAGTACCATCCGGGAATGTATGGTGAGTTTGCACTGAAGAATGGGTCTCAGACATGCTCAGTTACTTGACAACAGCAAGACAGACATGAAATAGTTAATATGGCTCAGGAGGGTGAGACAACCTTTTTAAGCATTGATACATACTCCATCGAGAAACTATCTAATTAATGAAACAATCAGAATAGAGTTAAATACACTGGTACCTGTCAAAGGGATTGAAATTGAAGTTGAAGTGGAGAGTTAAATGGAATTTGGATTGGGAGAATTGAGGGCTAAGGAGAAATCATGTTTAGTAAGAATTATCCACAAGACGGATAAGAGTAAAAGAGAGATCTGGAAAATATTTTAAGTCCATGATTTGTTTATTAGATGTTAAACTGTAATGCTACTTGAAATGATTGTAAGTCTGAATTTAACTGTGACTGTAATAATTGTGTTTTGTAGGTAACAGAGCATGGGAAAAACCAGTACGAATCCAGTATGAGGTGATCAACCAACACGGTTTTAAGTAAGAGCTGCACAATTGTGGACACAATTCGGATATTCAGATAAGACATTCCCCGTTGTTTGAGGGTTTCAGTCAGCTCATGATGCGACTGAACTCCTCCCTAAAGCATTTTTATGTTTTGGGGTAAGACAACTCGAGAATGAATATTGAAATTGACAGCATAAAGGACAACTCATACTGGTGAGATATTGGGCTTGACATACATCAGCACACCCTTATGTTCGAATTATTTCACACACTCTGGTAGTTCTTCAGCTTATAATGATAGCGTATTTGATATATGTATACACTATGTAGTAAGACTTTGATACATAAACCAATTGGGCACTCATGCCCATGACTAACACGTTAATTGAACACACCGAAAGGGAAGATCCAACGTAGAGGAAACCCAGGCGGGGTAACATCAGGAAAGATAGAAGAAACAGAGGATACCCCAGGCCGGGCAGAATCGGAACACCCATGGATCAGACTGATTTCACATATATTAGTCGTGGTGCAGTTAATACTGGTTTTGAGTTTGCTATGTATGGCATGTAGGAAGTGTAAACGGGCTAGAGCGAAACACTTTGCGAAACAAGTGGTTAAGACAGTTAGTGCATGCACTGCACCTCCTACACGCATTTCGGACGACTTTGGTCGTTTGCAGGAGAGATCAAGCTTACGAATGTTGAGATAGTAGTATAATGAATCGGGAAACAATTTAGTTTAAATTTAAATTAACCATACTCATCTGATGCATGCCTGGTGGCCACCTCGACAGGATTCACACCAGGCCCTGTGCAACAGATATTGGGTAGTCTTCCTGGAGTAGCCAGAGGTCTAGTGGGGGGAGGTGTATAACAAAGTAGGTCCAGTAACCGGAAGAAACCTCAATCATTCACGCTCTTGGTTTCCCAACATGTTATATCAGCTGCCCGTAGGTATGCACAATTTCAAACCCGCCTCAAGGTTTCCTTTCGGGGGGTTGGAGGGGGGGACTGTTGGATTGCAAAAATAGGCTTGTGAATCAAAGTCTAAATCCTCTAGTCTTTAAATATATTAACCAAAGCTGTAGGGAGGGCTGTATTACTAGAAACAATTCAAAGGATGTTTAGCTTCACGTATTAGGAAATATATATAAAATGAACATGTAGCATTTAGGTAGCTGCGAAGCATGATGGGATACTTGACCATCATATTAACCAAGTACTGTAGGAATAACATATTTACTAGACTCTTAGTCTCTGTCCTTGTTGTTATCAGTGTTACAGAAGCAGTGTTTAATGCAGCTGGCCTTCTGAGAGATAAGGGGAACTGAACTTCATAAGGAGTCGGCCATTTCTATCTCTGCCTCAAACACCTTATCTTCCTTTGCAATGTCTGCTCGCAACCAAAAGCAGACATTGTTTATCATCTCAAGAATTAAACGACCTTGCTCACAGAAGCTAGAAACTGTTATGCTGTATGTCAGAACACTTCAGGGTGGCTCCCGACATTGAGTGACTAATCACGCCAACCAATAAAGGAGTGACCAATAAGGCTGTTTGTATGTGTACGCCTACTTTTGCAACCTAATGGGCGGTACCTATCGAAATGTATATGAAAGCTTGTGGATTGTATTTCGTTGCGAGGAAAGGTTCGATTCTGGGGAGGTCAGCTTCTCTCCCTTGTGCACAAGCTTTTTAGCTATTTACTAATAAAACTGTTAGTTTATTCTCAATTCCGTCTCAGTCTAGAGTTTCTCCGAATTCGAATCTAACACAAGTATGATTAATATACAGCTGCTAATTCATGACGGTAAAGACGCGACGTCTGACAGTCAAACGCAAAATACTGTAGATGCTGGAGATCTGACACTTAAACAAACAACTATAAAAACGGACAGCAGGTCAGCATCTGATGAGAAAGCAGATAGATTAACGTTTACGGTGTACACCCCCTGGAGACATGCGAGAGAATAGGAGATATGAAACCCATCGAATGCCAGGGGGTCAGGCGTAAAATTAAAACAGGTTTCAAAATGACATTTTTGTCTTCTGAACAAGTACTGTATTTTCGCTGCTCACTGGTTGTGTTCCACCCTAGGGACACCAAACGAGGACTAGGCCATTGTTGTGCTGAATACATCTGGGCTGACTGCCAGCTCGACCCCGAGTTACTAGTGGCTCATCACTTCAACAGCTTTTCTATTTCTCACTTCCATCTATCTGCCATTGGCCTCGTGCACGATTCTGATCAAACTGAAGGCACGCTTCAAGAACATGGACTGAAATTCAACTTCAGTGCTGGCACAAAAGTAGCCATACTTCACCCTGCTGCCTATTGTAAACTCCTCTCAATTTCTCTGTCCACTCAATTCCAAGGAAATAAAAACAGGCCGAGTGCATAATAGGCGACCCATGTGCTAATGCCCATTTTGCCCCCCCGCTGAAGTTGATATCATGGTCTAGAAATGTTCCTTGTGGGTTAGTGCAAAACGGGCGGTATTGCATTTGCAACTCATTATACGGACCGCCGATATACACTTAAATCGATCCAAATATCCGGTGCAGCATATAAGAGGTGGCCCATGTGATACCGCCCCTTTTGCAGTATCGCCAGGGCAAGTTCTACACACTTATCTTTCTGCTAAGGACCATGAAACCTTATGCTCTGAACATGGACTTCAGCAGATTCTGACATTTGCTATATCATCATTTTAAAACATGATCTAATTATTCTTCCCGTCTATTTAGCTTCCTTCCCTTTCCCCAGGCCTCCTAGTTCTGTAGGTTTTTAAAGACTCAGGTGCAGATTTCAAACTTACCGGCCCTGAATTTCTGACCCCACGGGTGCGTACCCGCCCATAGGGGCCGCACAAGTTCGGGTTTAAGCATGCGAATCGCATGTGCTGTAACCCGGGACTTGCGATCTGTAAATAATTCTCTTGACAGATCATCCGCATGCCCAAGAAAAGTGACTCTGCAAATGGAGAGTTGCGCTATTTGCTCAACTTCCACCCGCTGAAAAGCCATAGGGGGATAAATTCGTTAACGCCCCGTTTGGGGTGCAATTATCGGCCAGGCGCAAAGATTAGTGCCTGGCACTAATTATCACCTCCGACTGAAAACTTGGCTTCTATCGCCCCTGGAGGTGATTGGAGCGCTAAATCAGTCGCTGCACACCTGTCTTAAGGTGCAGAGGCCAAGGTGCTAGGCGCTTACTCAGCGCATGGGTGCAGCACAGTTCATGTCCGTTAGCGATGGAACACAGACACACAGGCGCTGGCCAGTTCTGAAATGGAAGGGTCGATCTTGCTCTTCAGCCACACCCTGCACATTGGAGCCTTGAATTTCGGACTGGAGTGCAGAAATGGATACTCTTCCCTGAGAGTGGCAGGAGGCCTTTGCCACAAGACTACAGAAGAGTGTGGAGGGAGGTGGCTCAGCACGTCTCCTCCAGGAGCATGGTGCCCTGAACCCATACGCACTGTCGCAAAAAGTTCAACGGCCTCACTCGGGTCATCATGGTGAGTGGCTTTTTTTAATACCTCACCATCCCTCCATTTCAACCTCACTCTATGGCCAGCGGGTCTTAAAACCTCAATGCACAACACTCATCCAACACGTATGGCCCTCACATGAAACACACATGCACATTCCACACCTTGCATGCAGTAAGGGCTATTCAACTATGGGAGGCACATCAGGCAAGACCATAGCTGCATACATTAAGGGCTATTCAATTATGGGAGGCACATCAGGCAAGACCATGGTTTTATATGTACTCAGGCGCCGTCCTTTTTCTTGCAGGCCAAGCTATCTCATAATAGGAGACAGCAGCAACAGATGGGTGGAGGGTGCCCTCCACTGTATCCCTCAGTGAACATGAGGCACGCATCCACAGCATTGTAGCAAGCCAGGTGATCGGTCCCGTCTCCCATGGAGAGGTCGATCCCTTTTGGGACAGCAATGGTTAAGTCATCACCTTTCACTCCCCTCTCATTCCACTTGCCCCTCACAACACCAGCCTTTGAAACTTTCAATCCAACTTACTAAATCGCTGCACTCCTTCCTTCCTTACTGCCCCCTTGTCCTCACGCTAAAGCCAGTCTTGTACCTCCCTGCTTTCAGATGGTGAATCACCAGCTGAGGAGATGGACCCTGAAGCTGCCAGTGGGAGTGAAGCTGCAGGTGAGGAGGAAGAGGAAGCCAGAGCATCAGCGCCAGCCTCTCCCGAGAAAACCCTTGCCCAATCTCTGTGATCACATCTTCCCTGGAGGGGAGCAGGGGGGAAGGGTCTGATAAGGGTGAAGCTACGGGACCTAGCGGGCTGCAGCAACGCAATGTGGTTAGGAAAGCTCAGGAGCATTCTCCCTGGAGGGAGAGTAGGCCAGCGAGTCCTGCTGCAACGGACGCAGAGGAGGAGCGCCTCATCACTGAAATGAACACCCAGGTGTTGGACATGCACACTCAGCTCATGGGTGCAGTGGGAAAAGTGCCTGATTACATTGATGCACTGGCAAGGAGTGTGGAGCACTATGCTGGAGCACAGGCGGATGCCACGCTAATGCTTAGTGCTGCAATTCAGTCACTGGCTGCCGTGATCCAGTATTTGGAACCACACATATTCTATCTGGCCTTGGGTTAGGTTAAAAGCTTTATGATTAAATCCATTGAAAAAAAGGCATGTAAAAATGCAGTACTTCTTCTAAACATACGGCCGTGATACAGTTTAATCCGGCCCGCCATGTCCTGAATTTAGTGTTGCCATCTGCACAAAATTGGACACCAATCGCCTTGGCTCTGCTTCTTACAGCTAGGGAGAACTGCGTCTTTTAATCTTTGCGCCACAGCAGCGCCCGTCACCCCCTCCCAGGAACTGAGAGCCGTCATTCGCCTCGGAGTTATGGAAGGTGAAGGGCGGAGAGAGCTAATGTATGGAGAAGTGCGGGGCTGGGGAGAACTGAGATTGTGAGTTGGGGTGCGGCTGGTTGCTGGTGATGGGAGGAAATGGCAGTAGCAACATGGCGAGTGGGAGCGATGCTGCGAGTGTAGTGGCCAGTAATTGGGTGCATGCAACCTGGGAAGCTAACTGTGGTTAAACATTGAATGATGTTTCCACTGCTGGAAAAATTGGGACAGAAACGGAGGATTATTTCTATGCTCAGGGAGCATCACAAGCTCCAATAGGTGGACGAGATACAGGTGCGCCGAGTACTGCCAGCAGCGGCCCAAAATACTGTTGCGCTTTGGGAGGAGCACTCCTGCTCTCCCATGCTCCACAGAAGGGGACAATCTATTTATTGTTCAAAGTACATGACGGAATCAATTAGTTTCATGTCATAATTTCGATCCAAATATCAATTTCTGTCATGTGGTAGTTTGCATTATGTTGAACTCAACACCCGTAAAATGCTTAACATTTTCTTGCTGAACTATATTTTTTACAAAGCTGTTGCGTATGCACAGACGCGATTATTTTTATCAGAAAGATTACATGGAAGATGAAAATCGAAAACTATTTCCTGTGGTGATCTCCCCCTGGGTCCACAGGTTGGCAGTTACTATGCATAGTTAAGATAATCTTTGTCTTCCTACTTACTTCATAATGATACAATTTCTTACATTAAATGAATGTGAAAATTAAAGGAGAACTTTACAGCATATATGTGCACATCGAAACAGGAAACGTTGCAGGCCAATGGACTGGATTGTAACTCTAATTATTCTTTGCAAAGTAAACCATATTTTATGGCAGAATTTTCATTCTTTCTAACTCTTCTAAGAACTGCGGTGGAATGTCTGTACGTTTTCCTCTAGTAATTAATAGGCACCTTGTTTGTCAACCGGAAGTTTCACACGGTTGGAAAGCTAACATCACTTTTAATAATACCCAAACCAAAGACATAGAATGTCAAACAAGTTACGTTTCTGTTTGACAGGCGTAGAGGACGCAGTCAACGCAATAGGGCTATACTCCATTTAATTAAGTCCAAAGAGGTTACACACAGATCGGCAACAAACAAGATTATACATTACATGTGCCGAGCTACTGCTCAAGCTTGAGCAACTCTCCAAATTGGGACCACGCTACGTGTTAGAAGATTGATTTGTAGATTCTCCTGGCCTACCTAATAAGAATTAGATCACTCAATGAAAAATATGCTGCCCAGTTGCGGCTGCCTGTCGCGGAAGTTTCAACCATTCAAAATTTCCATCTCTGGCTTTATCTCAGAGGCCAACTTGACACTATAGCGAGCTTAAAGGCCTCCTCCCAAGTAGCAATATTTGACGGTGCTGGAAAATATTATGCTCATAATAATTCGAGGATAGAAAACTGCAACTTTGCGTGAGTGGCATAATGAACGGCGCAATTTGCAGAAAATGCATAGACATATTTAATAGGATTGCATTTCTGCCAAGGTTATCCCGACCTCTCACCATAATCTGCGCGGAAATGCTACCCCTTTATCACTATTTCCTTCACTAGCAGGCACGCACACCATATACCAGTGGTCTGTGTTCCTCTGCCACGTGGGAAATATATTTTGTAATGTCCTTGCCAGATTTCAATGGACATAATGCCAAGATTACTTTCCATTGGCTATTAAATTTGTTTCCTGTTATTCAAAATTGCAGTATTTATATATTGTATTATATATGTGGAAATCGTTGCTGCAGAGGAATAGTTTAGCCCGAGTTCTGAAAGAAAAAAAAAGCTATCATATCAGAATTCGGTTAGTCTTCCATATCCAAGTCATTCAAATTCCGAATACAATTAATACAACTAGACAAAATTAAGAAGAACAAGTAAACATATTTTTCAAAAACTACCTCGTATTTGATTCAACTTCTGAACTAATAAACCAAAAATAAAAAAGTCGATTAGAATATGATAGCTGTAAACTATAAAGTGATAAGATTAACTGACATGCTAGCGGGGGTAATTTATCTTTGAGTGATGCTATTAAACTGGTAGTATATTTGCCGCCCAATATACAAGGTTTACCCTTTCAACTACTTCAATGGAAAGGAATATCTACTGAGTTGTAAAATGGGCGCCCAGTTCCATATAGCTCATTTAACACGAACGACCAAAGTTAAAATTATCACAAAGTATGCTTCGTCCACACATCAAAACTTTCACTTTTGTTAATGCAAGTTAACATCTACTAATGTATAACCACTACCTCCATTATTGCTGCTACTATTACTACTTCTACGACTACAATCAGAGAGATGTGCACAAATCATTGAAGTTGGCAGGGCAAGTTGAGAAAGCCGTTCAAAAAAGCTTCCGGGATCCTGGGCATCATGATTAGAGGAAAAGAGTACAAAAGCGTGGAAATTATGAAGACAACTGGAGTAATCCGTCCAATGCTACGCAGCATACTTTAGGAACGACGTGAAGGCCGTAGCGAGGGTGCAGAAAAGATTTACGAGAATGAAATTATGAAGAACCTGTATAGAACACCGATTCGTCCTCAACTGGAGTTTTCCGTCCAATTCTGGGCAGCGCATTTTCGGAAGGATGTGAAGACCTTAGCGAGGGTGAAGAAAAGATTGACGAGAATAATTCCAGGGTTGAGAAACTTCTGTTACGTGGATAGACTGGAGAAGCTGGGGTTGTTCTCCTTAGAGCAGAGAAAATTGAGAGGGGATTTGATAGAGGTGTTCAAAATCAAGGGGGATCTGGACAGAGTAGATAGAGAGAAACTGGCAGAAAGGTTGAGAAGCAGAGGACACAGATTTAAGGTGATTGGCAGAAGAACCAAAGACGATATGAGGATATTCTTTTTTACTCAGCGACTGGTTACAATCTTGAATTCGCTGTCTGAAAGGGTGGTGGAGGCTTTCAACAGGGAGTTGGATAGGTACCTGAAGGAAAAGATTTGCAGGGCTACGGGGAAAGGGCGGGGGACTGGGACTAGCTGAAGTGCTCTTCAGAGATCCGGCACGGTTCGACGGGCCGAATGGCCTCCTTCTGTGCTGTAAGAATTCTATGATTCTATGATTCTATAATAAAAACAATAATAATAATTAACTATCTGAGGTCCCGCGCACTGGCAGGGCCTCATACATAAGGAGCGGCTTTTTGAAAGCCACCCTCTGCGTGAGACGCCTTGCAGGTGACATAGGTTGTGCAAACATATTGCTTATAGTCCATAAATTCTGCCTTCACCATTCAGCGTGAGATGCATAATACGAGCTATGTCACCACGTAATGATATTTTATACGGTCAAGCTGATACTTTACTGAGGTTCATTCGTAGTAATTCCGCGTCTAAAATAAAGCAGAGTGAAAAATAACTTTATAATATTGTTCAACTTCATGTATGGACATTCAAACACTGGTGGTGCACAGAGAAGAATAATCAGAATTAAGAAAATGCATTGATTCAAATAGAATATTCCAGTGCTGTATGGAATTGTTTTGGGCTCCGTTTGAAGGTGCAGATGTACACCGATGATTTCATATTCACAAAAAGATTCCGCAGTGAATTAATACCGGAAACGACAGAAAAATGGCTAAAAGTGGGAAAGTTAAACGACAAATTAGAATTCAACTAACATAAGGGGAAAAACAATTTAACCCGTGGAAGGACGAATATGAAACCAAACAAGCATAAATGTACAAATGCAAATTTTAAAAGATTGACAATGCCCCAGGAGCTAAAACATAATCCAAGAGGTTTGGAAAAATAACAAATTCATTAGCCACAGCAAATTGAATAGTCAAATAGTCAGGAACCAGTGGCATAATACACAAGGCATAAAAATTCTGGTTCGAAATAAAAAATTGATGGCTGTAACACAAGCATGGTAACATCTATAGACTGTGTTGTCAATTTACCGTGAACATGTAATTTCATAACTAGATATTGGGTGATAGAGGGAAATTCCTGTTGATGTGGAACAGAAGATATATCTGCGGGAGAGATCTGTGACATTATGTGCAGACCCGAAATATGTAGCAGGGCGATGCAATTGATTCACCCTCTTCGATCACCGGGAGGAAGATCTGACAGCTTCCCAATTCTTGATTGCTATTTTGTGACTCCAGTTGGGAAATGTGCCTTATGGGAATTATGCCGCTGATACCAGATTTCAAACTTGGCTATTCAATTTGCTTTGGCTAATTAATTTGTTATTTTTCCATATCTCTTGGACTATTTTCAGCCCCTGAAGTATTGGCAATCTTTTAAGTGGGTTGAGTAGCCTCCATCTGTGCCATAAATATCTATGATTCTATGAGATTGTTTTCACATGCACACGATGAAAGAATATTTAAGCATACTCGTTTGCAAGGCTCACAGACACTGGCTAATGTACTCGAAGTAATTCCCTTTGGATTTCACATTGTATATTCACCCACTTCGCTGGATGGACTGCTTAGTTCGCTTCTTTTTGACCAGAAACACGTCTGTCTACTGCAGCACATTGATATTGACAGGTCGTACATCATGTCCAAGCAAGCAGAGACGACTTTTTGTAATCTAATACACGCAGCCTTCTGACTCATGCCAGGCTGCCAAGCCAAAATGATACAATTGTCACAAGAAGAAAATGTGCTCCTCACCGTCGGATGATGCTTGTCTCTTTAATTTGACATCTTCTGAAATAAAAATGAAATCCTTTATTTGAATAAAACCATTTGTAAGAAATTCCGCTGGGGTTCGTCCGATCTCCTGCACCAACTTCGGCAGCAAGGCGGCGTAAACGGTGGCTGACGCTAACTCGTTTTGGTTTCTGCGCATCTCCCACCGTAATTGCGGCGGGTATAGGATGGTATCTAGGTGCAATTTCGGAGTCTAGTTCATTGTATCTTTAGATTTTTATTGTTCTGGTAGAATGATTTCCTTTCATTTATGGAGGATGGGATTGTCCGCCATTTCTATCATGTGTAGAAATTGGTAAGTTGATTCCCTGATAATTCCTGGTTATGATCTGTAAAAGGTGTGCACGATTACCCAAAGCTCCACACGCAAGGAGTCATTTCACATTTGAAGAGGAGGGCCCATATTTTCCGATGCCTACAGATGTGTACGCGCTGTGTCCATGCCCATAGGGACATCGGAAATGCTGGTTTCAGGCATGCGAAGCGCATGCGCTGAAAACTAGCATTTCCGATCTGTCAAGAATCTTCTTGACAGATCGGACGCCTGCCCTGGAGAAGGGCCTCTGCGGGTGGAAAGTTCCGCTTTCTGCAGGAACTACGCCCACTGAAAACCCTTAGAAATGTACGCCTGGTAAAAGCAGGCGTAAGGCCTACTTTTACCAGCATAACAGTTTTACAAAGTTAAAAAAAAAAGTTTTCACGCATTTATAATTTAAAAATACTTTAAAAAAAGGTAAGTTTATTTTTAGCCCGGTAAAAATACTTATATTTTTTCAAAAAATTAAATATTTGTTTAACATATTTAATTTAATGTAACTTTAACTGATTATAAAAACGTGATTTTTAAAAATGTTTTAGTGTCTTTTTTCAGTGATCCCCATTCATATATTTGACAGGCCTATCTGTCAAATGTATGAAGGGGAATTCACTTCTTTAATTGGCTCGCCTGGCCCACGTGATCACAGGGATGCTTGCGAATTGCCTGCGCCCCTGGGCTACGTGGGCCCTGCCCATTTCGATTTTGGAGAGGCCCAGGATCGGAAAAATCCGGACCTCTGGAACCCTCAGGTAAGAGCATAGGTTTTTTCCGATAGGAGGAATCCGCACGGAGGAAGCCTCCTAGCAGAAATTACGGGCACTTATATTCCAAAATAGCCCAAAATAGATCACTTTGACCTGCAGTTTGCAGTGGTAATTTTATATGTTGCCGATAGCGTGAAACGAGCTGTAGCCACTCGTTATACACCACTCCCGATTTTTCATTCTATTGATTTAAGCTGGATCTTGTGTGATTGAGCAAAATATGTGATAGTGAATGGGGATTCCGCTGTATATAGCGCGGATTTTTTTCCATTGAAGTAGAGGAAAATAAAATTGAGGGTATGTAAAATGGCCTATTGACTCGCTATCGCAGAAGAACAATTCAATCACCTTGATTGGTAAAGATAGAATACAGATTTTCTGGTGCTCTTAATGTCCTCAGATGACCTAAAGGTTCCATAGCCAATGAATTACATTTGAAGTGCAGTCACTGTTCTGTAGGCAAGCATAGCAGCCGATGTACACAAAGGAAAGTCACACAAACATGAAATGATGAATATCCAAAAATTCAGATTTTTCTGCTCCTGTACGGGGGACAATTGGATCGCCTGGGCGTAGCAAACGCATAAATATGAGGAGCGACACGTGTATGTAAGTGAGCCAACCTGATCATCTGACAATTTAAATTGGTCAGTGGAAAATCGTGTGTCTGTCTTAGGGGCATATCTTTTGTCGTCACCTGTTTTTTCTGCCTTCACTGAGCCCTGGAAATCCAATCACAGCAGATGAATATAAAGTTTCAAAAAAAGCTGCCCACTTCTGTCGACCAGGATTCCGGTGTTTTCATTCAAGTAGCTACCTGGGGCCATACGGTTTCCTGATCTATATTAATGGATCATCCACACCTAAAGCCTATGAATTCTATCCATTAATTGTGGTGGTCAGAATGTCACCGGCAGGAGGCGCGGTCCAGTTCCAGACTTTTTCAAAACAACCGAATTCGAAATCCAGTCTGGAGTTTTTTTGCGGCTACCTGAATATTGAGATGCAGATTATTGACATAGCGGAAAGAAGGTTCCTCAATAAAGAAAGCATCCGCTCACTTCTCCGTCATGTGATTAACTCCTCTCGTGGAGTTTAAACCCACAACGCTTGGAGGGTTATGGAGAAAGGACAGGGGAGTGGGTCGAATTGGATAGCACTTTCAAAGCGGCGGCAAAGGATGGGCCGAACGGTCTCCTTCTGTGCTATATGATTCTATGATTCTCACTGAAATTTGTAAGTCCTACCGTTTAGCTCCAACGACCTCTAATTTAAATTGAACAACATTCTTCTCTGACCTGCACTTGGAGATCGCTTCTGTCTGTTCAGTTCTAAAACCAAAGCGAAACCATTTATCTGTAAGATACCACATTAAGAACATTTCCATCGAAATTTCACAATTTTAGGGATAACATGTATTCCGTTATTGGATGGGAGTGTGTGGGATTTCATTCTCTTTTGCAATTTGCTTGAACAGACACATTTGATTGATTCGTAGATTCGTCGCAATTGGAATCTGTCCTCTGCAGTTGGGTGTAAGCAAAGCAAATCAAGCTTCTTTATAGTCCATTTCGTAGTAACAGCCGTGCCACAGCAGAGCGATCGCAAAATTGCTTTCATCCTCGGTTTACAGGGAAAGATTAGCTTTGATGAATATCTTCGGGCGTGAATCCGCTCCTCCACTCTAGCATGCGTAAACTTGGTTTCCGCCAAACTTACTCTTGAGGGAATTCACCCACCCCCACACAACTTATGTTTGTGTGCAGTGGTTTGATTCAGCCGAGCTGCCCTCCAAACCGTTGATGCTTATTGAAAATGCTGGAATTCATATGCACTTATACAGGGGCTGAGGTTAATACACTGAGTAGAATAATGATCTAATTCAGAAATTAATCTAGCAATAAATATCCACAGTATTCGCCTCTCGGATAACGTAATCAACCGCTATCGCATCTGTTGGTACCGATTGACGAAAAATACCATGCTGCTATTCGAAAAGTGTGAGCTCATCTGGTGTCCAGATCAACATTGTTTCCTCATCCATAAATCATGTGAACTGATTCTTTTGGAACTTTACCAGATTTACTGAATTTGTTGTGAGGCTCTTTGAGAGCAGATGATTGAGGCATATTAATGCAGGCTGTTTAATTTTAACAGTAGGCCAATGACTGCTGATTGGTGGTATGCCATTCCCCTGTCTGTTTTATAAAAAATATAAGTATGTTCACACCTGCATTAAAATAACCTAAAGGTAAATGTTATAGCAAGAGGCTGGGCATCCTTTCTGCTTTATGGACAATAATATTTTCTGCCGTGTAGAGCGGGAGTGTATTCCACGAAATATAAACTGCAAGCCCATGATTTTTCGTTCGTTAATTGTGAAGTTGTGTGTGTAAGAATGATATGTATTTATAGTTCATCACACGTAGACAGCAGTGAGGTACATTTTCTGTTGGCGTTAAACTGTCATTGTGTATACGACACCCGTTATAGAATCTGTACCATTGTCATTTGCACTGGGGTTGATTTTCAGCTTGGCAATATGGGCTGACGGCCCGTTGTAGTCATCGTCTGATTTGCAATGAAATCGCAAATCGGGCTGTTTTTATGAATGGGATCCCAATCTGCAATGCCAGTTTTACCCCTGGAAATTAAGTTGTATATAAACACCACTGATTTCAATGAAAATTTAAATCGTGCGATTTTTTGCGGCCAGTCCAAAACCTCAATTTTCCACCCGTATTAAGTTGAAAATCTATTGCATCATTTCTTAATTTTTCTGGACTATTGCAGCTGACAGTGGCCTATACTGAAAATTGGATTAAACACGTGGGGAGAACATTTGCGATCGTAAGCTTCCCACGGGCTGACGCCTCCGTCCTGCAAAATGTTTACGAATTTACCTGGTGGCCCGGGAAGAATGGCGGCTTGCGCTCCTGGGCCTCTCTGGGTCCGCGCGGGCAAAGCCCCATGTATCCCAAGGGCGCAAGCAGTTCGTAGGCGCTCATGGGATCACGTGGGCCGGCCCAACCTATGCAAGAAGAGACTACCTATTCAACCTTTTGACAGTTCTGTAGGTACACAGAATTCTTGACAGATCGAAAGTACCGATTTTCAGCTCGTGCCTTCGCGTGCCTGAATCCAGCAATTGCCCGGCCCCTATGGGCGCGTACGAAGCTCGAACGCACCCGTAGGGGTCCCAAAATCGGGCCCTATCGGGTGTTTAACAATTTATGCTATTTTCGTTGTTATGTCGTCAGTTGCGGCAAACGTCACTGGGCAAATAAACATGATGACACACAGACATTTTCGTTCATCACTTACTAAGGCACCTAGACCTAATTAATCGCTGTTTCTATGGAATGCCAAATTGGATAGAAAAATTATGCTCCTGCAACACTCACTTCAAATGAAATAGGGATGTCCGCTTAAAGAACATTTATTGCAGGAATTTTACCAGGTTAGTTTAAGTTGCATTATATCAATTTGAGGAAGCTATTGAAGGTCTTGAAATTGGATGACAACCATCATTTTCTGTCATCTATTGTTGTCAATTGATGCGCTCTTACCTTAGCCAGGATTTTCCAGTTCAAAACTCCTCGTGCACTCTGGCAGCACATTTTCGGAAATACCGCACCCGCAGAGTGTGATTGTCCGATTATTTATTTTACTGGTCTGAGGAACAAGGACTGGAGCAGAGTTGGAGTTGGGCCCTGTATATAATTTCCCAATATGCACTGCGGGCCTTAGCCAGGAGTGCTCAAGCGGGAAAACCCAGCTCGCATTTGAGGGCTGATATTCACCTCAATTGGACCCGAAGCAAAGTTGAACTTTAGTTCCATAAAGCATAATAGGCACTATGAATGATTGAAGATCAATCCACAGTAAAAATCGTGTGATCTGGCATAGCGCTTCTTATGCTGAAGTACCGATTGTTCATTTCATGTTTAGGAAGTTATTTACACAGAGATGATTTGAAGGACCCGTAGTCTGAATTTCATTTAAGTATGAAACTACACCGGAAAGAACTGAAAACTGGATGAAATTAAATATTTGGATTGTAGACAGAGACAAGTCTATTGATTTTAGGCACAGTCTATTGTGTAGGATGCTTAAAATAATTAAAATCAACTGCAATAACTAATATGGAATAAATAATATTCTGAATTAAAGTGAAAAACACAAGTTTACTTTAGAGCAATAAGCTTTGAAAATATTTACCATCTTCTCTCTCACTAAATTTGAGTTCTGTTAAGGAAAAGTGATCTTTAAAATAGGTGTAAATACAGTAGTATTTTCGGAATGGATGTTACAGTAAACTAAACAAAATGGGACTGCAAATCTAATTGGAAGCATAGATTTTCGATAAAGTGAAATCTGGTTATTTGATATTAGGTAAAGTAAAATGTAATAGATTGATCTACATGCAATCAATTCAATGAAGAAAAACAGTAACATAAATATATATTTTCTCGTGAACATTAAAGCAAAAATTGTCATTAATTCCTTGCCTGTCAATTTTAGATTCCATTTGAAAAGACGTAATTCTGAAAAAAAATCGCTGGTCATTGAATTTCTTGCCATGTCAGCCTAAATTTGGTTTGATAGGAAATCAAAATTGACCACGGTAATAACGAGAAATGTTGGTAAAGAGACATGGAGAGACAGATAGATAGAGACAGAGACAGAGAGAAAGAGAGAGAGAGCGAGGGGGGTGGAATGTTTACTTAGCGTGGGAATTCTCAGTATTGATATTTAGCAAGGCGCTAGGAACAAATTATAAGCTGCTTTGCTCTTGCCTTATTCCTCCGTACGAAAGGAGAGTGTTAATACTCATCTAACGTTATAGAATCCACCTGAGTTCTTTGTTTAGGCGCCATAAATTCATTCTATTTTTTTCTCTGGACTCAGGAAGTGGTCAATGCTGGCAGGGACGCATTGATAGTCTATCCTTAGATTTGCATCCTATAGATCTACTATGGACGCAATGCACGCATGATAGAAGGGCCGAATATTGAGCTCAGTGTCAGAGGCTCTAAACAAGGAAATATTTCTACGGTGAATTATGTTGAAGTTATTGAGTTTTTTTAGTTGTGATACCCATTGAAGTGTGTGTTGATTATTCCATCGCACTCCTGACGTCAAACTTGTGGATTTGCTTTGAGGGTTCGAGAGGTGCAAGATTTAAACTCGTGTAGGTCAGAATAAATACAGAGGCAGGATCACACCCTTGAAGGGTATTACTGAACCAGTTGGGGTTATACGGCAATCTTCAAACTTTAATTGTTATTTTTGAGTACTAGTTCATAATATCCAGATTTACTGAATGTACTTTAACAGTTTCCTTGGTGTGAAAGTTTCGTACACCATTTGTGTTGTTAGTTTCGTAAAATAACCATTAGGCTACCGTAATCACACATAAGCCAGTACCAGTTTTCTTACATCTTCTATTTCTAATATATTCATTGCAATATATGTAAGATTCAATTATTGATTGGAGTAAATCAATTGGCATAAAATAAAAAGATCACAATCGAATCAGTTTCAAAAAACGTATTGTAAATGGATACATTTTCAAAGATTTACCGGTGTCTTTCTCTTTCAGCATTTTCTCTGTTGAGAGTTTTTTGGACGGTTTAAATGCACAGAAATATCATTCGTACTTGGACCGAGCTGAAATTAATCATATGAGCTTGCGTTTGATGGAGAATTTTGGATAAGGTGGAATACAGTACCACTGCATTTCACATAGCTTCTCTTCTTAGAATAAATCAGTGAACTTTTCAGGTTCGATACAATTCAGGATTATCCATTATACTGACTCAGAAGTATAGTAATCCAGTCCCTACCTACACACAGACATGGTGTGGGGATGCCGGAGTTGGACTGGGGTGGACAAATGTAAGAAATCACACAACACCAGGTTATAGTCCAACAGCTTTATTTGAAATCACAAGCTTTCGGAGCGCAGCTCCTTCTTCAGGTGAAGTGGAGAAGGAGGATGCGGCCGGACCTGCTGTGATTTCCAGCCCAAAAAAATGTTTTTTGTCTGTTTTTTTGTTTTTCATACAGACCCCAGCATCTGCAATATTTGACCCCTTGTGACCCCACCTCATTGTTCTTTGATGTAATGTTTCCCTGACTGACCTGTTTGGACACCATTCACACCTTTGACTGCTGTGATTATCTCTCTGCCGAGGTGTGATAAATGGCAGTTGGAAAGGTTACCTGTAAACATCTGACATGATTCTCTGACTATATAAGCTGTGTCTTTATGCATTTCTCCACTTCACCTGAAGAAGGAGCAGCGCTCCGAAAGCTTGTGATTTCAAATAAAGCTGTTGGACTATAACCTGGTGTTGTGTGATTTCTTACATTTGTACACACAGACATACACACATATGAACACCACGATGAAGCGAAATATAGTGCAAAATATCAAGGAAAAATCCAGCAGCAAAAATATTCATAGTGCTGTAAAAAGAAAAGGCGCATTTAGCACTCACCGCTGTCATCAAGATTTCGCTTTGTAGTTTCCAATTCTGAAAAATGGAACAGAAATATTTGATTAATTACATTTCCTAAAACAAAAGTTGAATTACATGCGAAAAGTTGGCGAGGCTACGCACGGCCAACAATCAGTCATGAATATGTTGCCGGACTTAAAGAAGTAAATCTGACTACGAATTTACTCCACATAGTTCTCCGAATATCTTCTAAATTTATGTTATTCCGACACAACACTTCTACATCAGCGAGATCTCACAGTCCACTGCGAATTCTCTGTCGAATTTTAATAACCCTCTGATCTACTGTCTGGCTGCATGTACCTACCTGTTTTTAGAATTTGTCTTTGCTTTGTAACACTTTCGATATATGCAAAGCGATTCGAATTCTATTAGTTGACGCTCGATTTACAAGACTTTACAAGACATTGGCTTCAATTCAATTTGATCCATTGAGCACTTCTGAAGCACAATATTTAACCTGTGTCAAATATTTTATGTTTGGCCATGTTCAACATTTGCTGTCCTTTGTCAGTGTAATTACATAAATGATAGAAGTTGCTGTTTTGAAATCTTTGCCAGTATTCCCGTTCTCCACGGATCTTCTCATTTTAGTTTGGCCAGCGAATTCGAATAATTTGCACTTAGTTTCAGTGCGGATGCCATTTATGTTTATCTGAGACTGATAGGTGTTCAAAGATTAAAAACTACGAGGCTGCACGCCAAAGATCTCGACCCCTGAAAACGCGCAACGTCCACTTTGTTTTCCGCGTTCCGTTTCATCAAGTACCATGCCGTAATAGATACATGTGACCCTTCAAGATTCTTAGACGTAATTTATTTGGAATGCTGCAAAAATACATTCTGCATGGCCAAATAGTGGACCAGATATTCCGATCGCAGGCCTCCCGCGGGCGGAGGGCTGCGATCTGGAAAAATCTGTGCCCTTACCTGAGGGCTCCCGGGAGGCGCACAGTTCCACTGCTGGGCCGCTCCAAACTGTCGGTGTGCAGGGCCCACGTCTCCTAAAGGCACAGGTGGTTCGCAACATCCCTGGGATCACCTGGAGCCATGGGGAGCCAATCAGAGAAGGGAATCTCCCTTCATACATTTGACAGGAAGACCTGTCAAATATATGAATGGGGATCACCCCCAAAACATAGTGAAACTTCAAATAAATTTTAAAAATTCACCGTTTTAAACTGACTTGAAATTACATAAATTAAATATTTTAAACAAAAATTTAAATTTTTGAAAAAAATAATTACAATTTTGAACGGGGCTAAAAATAAACTTACCTTTCTTTAAAGTGTTTTAAAATGATAAATCAGCAGAGTTTTTTAAAAACTTTTTTCAACACTTATCCTGGTAAAAGCGGGCCTTATGCCTGGCGCAAGAACTGTAAGTGTTTTCTGCGGGCGGAGTGTCTCCAAAAAGCGGAACTTTCCACCCGCAGAGGCCCTTCTCCCGGACAGCCGGAGGATCTGTCAAGAGCTTTCTTGACAGATCGGAAGTGCAGGTTTCCAGCACATGTGCAGTGCATGCCTGAAACCGACATTTCCAATGTCCCTACAGGTGGGTACACAGCGCGTACCCACCCATAGCGATCGGAATATCTGGCCCAACGTCCATAACTCCAGGCACTAATAACGTAACCTACATGCAATTACATAGCATTTGCAGAAGAGAAACAGGGCATTCAGTCCAACTGGTCTATGCCGGTGTTTATAATCCACACGAGTCTCCAGTCACCCTAATTCACCTAAACCTATCTGCATATCCTTCTATTCCTTTCTCCCTCAGGTACTTAACGAATGTGACGTTCAAAACATCTATTCAATTCTCCTAAACTACTCCAAGTGGTAGCACGATTCACATGGTAACCACTCACTGGATAAAGAAGTTTCTCCTGAATTCCCTATTGGATTTATTAGTGACTATATTATATTTATTGCCCCTAGTTTTCGACTCCTCACAAGTGGAAACGTCTTCTCTACACCTTCCCTTTCAATCCCTTTTATAATTTCAAAGCCTTCTAATAGGTCACCTCTCATCCTTCTCTGTTCTAGAGAAAAGAGCTTCAGCCTGTTCAGTCCTTCCTGAAAGTTATAACCTTTCATTCCTGGTACAATATTGTATATACATTTCGCAACCTTTCTGTTACCACTATATGATTTTTGTAGTAGAGAGACCAGGATTGTGCAGGGGGCGATTTTGCCAGCCCTGGAGAGGTGGGTATGGAGGCGAGATTGCCGGGAAAATGCCATCTTCCCAGGAGGTGGGTTGCCGTCCCACGCTGGGTCTCGTCTCCTTGGAGGCGGGAAGGGATTTAAGCCTATTAACTGCCTGTTATCAGGTAGTTACCAGGCAGAAAATAAGATTATTCCGTTTTTGCCCTCATAAGTGCGGGCTTCCCAACGGCTCCAAAACCCGCAAGATCAGCCAGGCGAGTCCTGAGTCTGAAGGGCGGGGGGTGCAAAAGTGGTATGAAGGTAAGTGATGGGTGCAAGAGTGTAGAGGTCAGTAACTGAGCTAAATGCTAAGTGATTTAAAAGTGTACTTATTTTGTTTCTTCCAGCAGGCTTCCGTCGTTTTCTATGAGGAGAATCTCGCACCTCCATGTTACAGATGAGAGATGTCCGTTGCATTCTCAGAGGCAACAAACATCTCATTTCTGTAAAAGAAAGAAGGCATCGACCTAGGCACTGGTCACATCAAAGTCACACACAGCTCAGCCGACCCTGCAAAGTCCTCCTCACAAACATCTGGAAACTTCTGCCTAAATTTGGAGAGCTATCCCACAGATTATTCAAGCAACAACCTTACATAGACCTACTCACAGAATCGTAACCTTCAGCCAACGTCACCAACTCCACCATCACCATCTCTGGGTATGCCCTGTCCCACCGGCAAGAGAGATGCACCAGAGGTGGCTGCACAGAGGTATACAGTCGGCAGTGAGTGGCCCTTGGTGACCTCAGCATTGTCGTCGGACCCCGTGAAGTCTCATGACATCATATCAATCATGGGCAAGGAAGCTTTTAGCTGATTGCTACCAACCGCCCTCCCTCAGCTAATGAAGCAGTATTCCTCCATGTTGAACACAACTTGAAAGAAGTGCTGAGGGTAGTAAGGGCACATAATTACTCTGGGCAGGGGATTTCAATGTTCATCAACAAGAGTGGCTCAGTAGCAACACTACTGTCCGAGTTGGCCTAGTCCTGAAGGATTTAGCTGCCAAACAGGGCCAGCAGCAGATAGTGAGAGAACCAACCCGAGGGACAAACCTACTTGACCTCATCCTCAGCGATCTATCTGTGGCTATAATATCATAGCAGAAGAGCCGTGCTAAAGGAGGACAGATTTGTCAAACAAACGCTAGATTCATGGCCCTCTAGATTTCCTCGTTAATAATTTTAATTAATTAGCTTTGGTGTATTGTATTTGGTTTCAAAGTCACAGTTGCTGAGTGGAAAGACAGTTATAGGGGAGATCACGATACAGTACATACAGATCAGAAGTGGGAATGAGTGGAGCAAAGGAAGTCAAAACTGAGCTGTGTTTCATACTATAAAATCCTGCAAAAGCTCACTACCCAAATTTCAAACCAACATTTCTAGTCCGGCAATATGCTGAACCCAGGTGTTCATGAGTAAAATCAGAATAACCCTTTAGGCTGTCACATGAAGAGCACTCACTTGAGCAAGTGACCAAAATTCGAAAGGGCAGGAGTCAACATCACCATTGAAGGGGAACATTGGCAAGAAAATAAACATTGTAGCTAATCGATTTATCTGTCTGTTGGCAAAGGTAGAAAGCCGATTACACTCATTAGAATATTGGAGTGAAATTGGACTTAGGCAAGGATGCAAAACAGGTCGACTGTTATATTCTCCGCCCGATATTCAATTCCAGTGACTCAATCAGACGTGTCATATAATGGTCATCAAGTACGATTCTGCCCGTCTTGTGCCCCAGGTCATATTTAGTTTCACCCCCTCCTCACTACTCATTTTACTGAAACTGTAAATCCCTTCTTCCTCTACTGTAAGGAAATGCCTGGCCAGTTGTGCTAATTCCACGTGTCTGTAAAAGGACATGAATTCAATTACATAACTAAACCAGTTAACACGTATCTCAGAGGTGTCAACACATACAAGATAGTAGCCAGCACAATACCGAGCAAGAAGAGACTGGATGATTTGGAAAAAAACGCAATCCCTTTGTGTTTTTCTTACCCATCCCTTTCTCTTTGAGTTGCTCTTCTGCAAGGAATAATGAAAATGGCAAAATAGAGACTCGGGATATTTATTCACCTGGAAGTGGGAAGTGCGGGCGTAAAGAAGTATAAAACTGAACCAGTGTCACAACAGTAGTTAAAACACTACATTAAAAGAGGACACGAAGCAGTTTGCAAATTACAGCTCATATTGATTCATTCTTTTACCTATTTTTGCAATGCTGTATATTCGTTGTTTTATTCAAAAAGTGATGCATACATCAGATAATAGATGGAAAAATACAACTTCCTGTCCTATAGTGACTGGACATCTCTTTCAGGAACTTCCTGAAGTGCTCTGATGATGTGGAATCTGTATGGGTAGAATTGAGAAATACTAAGGGGCAGAAAACGTTAGTGGGAGTGGTATATAGACCTCCAAACAGTAAGGCGGAGGTTGGGGATGGCAATACAAGGGAAATTAAAGAAGCATGCAATAAGGGCACAGCAGTCATCATGGGTGACTTTAATCTACATATAGATTGGGCTAACCAAATTAGTAACAATACTGTGGAGGAGGAATTCCTGGAGTGTTTACGGGATGGTTTACTGGACCAATATGTCGAGGAACCAACCAGAGATCTGGTCATCTTAGACTGGGTATTATGTAATGAGAAAGGATTAATTAGCATTCTTGTTGTACAAGGCCCCTTGGGTCGGAGCGATCATAATATGACGAATTCTTCCTTAAGATGGAGAATGAAGTAGTTGACTCAGAGACTAGGGTCCTAAATTTAAATAAAGGAAATTACGATGGTCTGAGGTGCAAGTTGGGGAGGACTGATTGGGGAATGTCACTCAAAGGGTTGACGGTGGATAAGCAATGGCAAACATTCAAAGAACGCATGGATGAACTACAGAATCTGTTCATCCCAGTTCGGCATAAAAATGAAACAAAAAAGGTTACTCAACAGTGGCTAACAAGGGAAATTAGGGATAGCATAAGATCCAAGGAGAGGACATATAAATTGGCCAGAAAAAGCAATAATCCTGAGGATTGGGAGCAGTTTAGGATTCAACAAAGGAGGAAAAAGGGATTAATTAAGAAGGGGAAAATGTAATATGAGAGTAACCTTGCAGGGAACATAAAAACTGACTGTAAAAGCTTTTATAGATATGTGAAGAGAAAAAGTTTTGTGAAGTCAAGCGTAGGTCCCTTGCAGTCAGAATCAGGGGAATTTATAATGGGGAACAAAGAAATGGCATGCCAACTAAATAGATATTTTGGTTCTGTCTTCACAAAGGAGGACACAATCAACCTCCCAGAGATGCCGGGGAACATAGGGTCAGATGAAAGCGTGGAACTGAAAGAAATCAGTATTTGTAGGGTAATGGTGTTAGGGAAATTGATGGGACTGAAGGCCGATAAATCCCCAGGGCTTGATAATCTACATCCTAGGGTACTTAAGGTAGTGACCCTAGAAATAGTAGATGCATTGCTGATCATCTTCCAACATTCGATGGAATCTGGAACAGTACCCATGGATTGGAGGGTAGCTAATGTTACCACACTATTGGAAAAAGGTGGTAGAGAGAAAATGGGGATTTACAGACTGGTAAGCCTGACACTGGTAATGGGGAAAATGCTAGAGTCCATTATAAAAGATGTAATAGCAGAGCACTTGGAAAACAGTGACAGGATCGGACAAAGTCAACATGGATTCACATAAGGTAAATCGTTCTTGACTAATCTACTGGAATTTTTTGAGGATGTAACTGGTACAATAGATAAGGGAGAACCAGTGGATGTGGTGTATCTGGACTTTCAGAAGGCCTTCAATAAGGTCCCGCATAAGAGATTAGCATGTAAATTTAAGGCACATGGGATTGGGGGCAAGGTATTGACTTGGATAGAGATCTGGTTGTCAGACAGAAAGCAGAGATTTGGAATAAACGGTCTTTTTCTGAATGGCAGGCAGTGACTAGTGGGGTACTGCAGGGATCGGTCCTTGGACCCCAGCTATTCACAATATATGTTAATGATCTGGACAAGGGAACTAGATGTAATATCTCCAAATTTGCAGGTGACACAAAGCTGGGTGGACGTGTGTGCTGTGAGGAGGATGTCGAGAAACTCCAGGACGATTTGGACATGTTGGGTGATTGGGCAGAAACATGGCAGATGCAATATAACGTGGATAAATGTGAGGTTATCCACTTTGGTGGCAAATGCAGGAAGGCAGATTATGATCTAATTGACAATAGATTGGGAGAAGGGGAAGTGCAACGAGACCTGGGTGTGCTTGTGCACCAGTCGCTGAAGGTAAGCATTCAGCTGCAGCAGGCGGTTAAGATGGCAAATGGTATGTCGGCCTTCGTAGCGAGAGGGTTTGAGTACAGGAACTAGGATGTCTTGCTGCAGTTGTACAGGGCCTTGGTGAGACCACATCTTGGGTATTGTGTGCAGTTTTGGTCGCCTTATCTGAGGAAGGATGTTCTTGCCATGGAAGGAGTTCAGCGAAGATTCACCAGGCTGATACCTGGGATGGCAGGAATGACATATGAGGAGATATTGGGTCAATTGGGCTTGTACTCACTGGCGTTTAGAAGAATGAGAGGTGATCTCATTAAAACTTATAACATTCTGACAGGACTGGACAGACTAGATGCAGGAAGGATGCTCCCGATGGTCGGGGATTCCAGAACCAGGGGACACAGTCTAAGGATAAAGGGTAGGCCATTTAGGACAGAAATGAGGAGGAATTTCTTCACCCAGAGAGTGGTGAACCTGTGGAACTCTCTACCTCAGAAGGCGGTGGAGGCCAGTCATTAAATATATTCAATAAGGAGTTGGATATATTTCTTAAGGTTAAAGGGATCAAGGGTTATGTGGAGAAAGCAGGGACCGGATACTGAATTTGGATGATCAGCCATGATCGCATTGAATGGTGGAGCAGGCTCGAGGGGTCGAATGGCCTAATCCTGCTCCTATCTTCTATGTTTCTATGTTCCTATGCTTCAGACAGGGATGACTTTTCTATTGGGCAGTTATTGTTGTTCCATTGGATAATCAAGTCCTCATTTTGGAACCACTACTCCACAAACATTAATGAGATTAATAGACTGTTAATCTATTACAGTGGTATGGCTTGAAGAAATTCCTTCTCTCCCTGCTATGTGTTGCAGTAAGAGTCTGTGCAATCAAGTGACAGGATAAATACATGCGATATATCAGGCATTTGTGACAGTCTGTGATATTTGCATATTACCCAGGGGTTCACTGCCGCCTAAGGAAATTGTGAAAGTGTTTTCCTTTTTGCACATTAGTTCTTGATAGGAGAGCCAGCAAGCTTTGGCTATCCTTCCGTGTGTATGCTTCAGCTGCAGGATATGCGTTCACAAGGATTAGTGATGATTCCAAGTGTGGATTATTGGACAGATGTTCGTGATTCTTTTTCAAACTCCGTTCCACATTATGCTCTTGCATTATCCATTTTGCCAGCTTTATACAGCCATGGCTGCTTCGTGCTACACTCTAGACCACAGGCATAGATCACTAGGAGGCACGTCAGTGCCGAATACAATACATGTAGGGCCATAATCCACCCGCGACAGTGGCATTCGGAGACATCTGAAGAAGATCAAATCTTTTTCAGAGAGATCTCATCACAGCTGATTTCCATCCTCGTTCTCAACATCTAATCATTTAACAAATGTTTTTCATGCAGCCTTTCCCACCCAAGTTACATTTCAAAATACAATAGACACTTAACAAGCAATCGGTGCTTTATAAATGAAAGGATACTGGTAATTGATGCACCAGGTCTAGCGGAATTTGAAAGCTGCTGGGTACTCTGTGCATACTTGTAGGTATATGGTACATATTCCTGGCAAAACTACGTAGCTTTTTTTGGTATATTAAGTCAATAAATCAAAATAGAGTTTCGGTGATGCCTTGTCACTAAATGGGCTTTGGTAGCGCACACACAATCAATATGCATAGCTACATTAATGTAAAATCTGGTGAACACTTTAGAATGTCTTGTAAATACTGTACATAATTCTTGGGGTGGAAGTTTCATCTTCAGCGGGGATGAAACAATTATGAAGAGATAAAGATAAAGAGGTTTTTCCCGAGTTTCCACCTTTATAAATGCCAGTCTATAAGCAACTTGATTATTCTTCATGCCACTAAGTGGTGGCTGACTTTATTGGGCATAGCAAAGAGTACAGGCCCTGTCGGCATCCATTTGTGAAGAAGACCTGCAAATCAAGACTAGCAGCTGCTTCCAGCAATTCTGGAGCAGATAAGACGAAACAAAGCTGGGTGGCTGGGTATGCTGTGAGGGGGATGTCGTGAAACTCCAGTACGATTTGGACAGGTAGGGTGATTGGCAGAAACATGGCAAATGCACTATAATGTGGATAAATGTGAGGTTACCCACTTTGGTGGCAAAAGCAGGAAGGCAGACTATTATTTGAATGGCAATAAATTGGGAGAAGGGGAAGTGCAAAGAGACCCAGGTGTTCTTGTGCACCAGTCGCTGAAGGTAAGCATGCAGGTGCAGCAGGCAGTTAAGAAGACAAATGGTATGTTGGCCTTCGTAGCAAGAGGGTTCGAGTACAGGAAAAAGAATGTCTTGCTGCAGTTGTACAGGGCCTTGGTGAGACCGCACCTTGAGTACTGTGTGCCGTTTTGGTCGCTTTATCTGAGGAAGGACGTTCTTGCCATGGAAGGAGTGCAGCGAAGATTCACCAGGTTGATACCTGGGATGGCAGGAATGATGTATGAGGAGAGATTGTGTCGATTGGGCTTATACTCATTGGAGTTCAGAAGATTGAGAGGGGATCTCCTGGAAACCTATAAAATTCTGTAAGGCCTGGACAGACTAGATGCTGGAAGGATGTTTCCAATGGCCAGGGAGTCCAGAACCAGGGGTCATAGTCTAAGGATAAGGGGTAAGCCATTTAGGATTGAAATGAGGAGGAATTTCTTCACCCAGAGAGTGGTGAACCTATGGAATTCTCTGCCACAGTGGCCGGTGGAGGCCAGTTCATTAAATATATTCAAGAAGGAGTTGGATATATTTCTTAAGGCTAAAGGGATGAAGGGATATGGGAAGAAGGCAGGGACAGGGTACTGAATTTGGATGATCAGCCATGATCTCATTGAATGTCGGAGCAGGCTCGAAGGGCCGAATGGCCTACTCCTGCTCCTATCATCTATGTTTCTATGTTTCTATGTTTAAGAGACTGACTTGTACCGAGGAGGTATTGTCTATTCAAACATTCTGACCCTATTACTTTAGCTGCCAAATAGAGTACAGCAACTGATCAAGTCATGATGACAGCACCTCCTAGCCCGCAACATCCACCATAGAAAACAATACGCAAAAAGTTCATGGGAAGGCGACCACAGCAAAGTCCCCTCCCCTACCTAAAAAGCCACACTATTTTGATATGAACCTATAACGTGGTTCCTTCGATTTCACTGACTCATAACCGTGCAATGACTCTACCAATATCAACATCACCAGGATTGATGCGATTCAAGGTGAAAGCTGAGCACCACCTTCTCAGGGCGATGAGGAGTGGGGATTAGATGCAGACATGCTAACGTCACACAGGGAACAAAAATGAAACAGCACAGAACTTCGGTGATGCAAAACAGGCAGTATCGGATCGGCCGCCCATTATAGGCAACTTCTGATATTCAGTTCCATTGCAATCAATACATTCGTGTATTCCTCACTTTCGCGTACTCCACATTTGCATAAACCATGATAAATCACTTATAACAGTTAGCCACCAGCTTATGGCGCATTGGAACATTTTTTGCATCTTTCATTAAAATGGATGTTCCTTGTCTATATTACATGAGAACATGAGAAATCGGAGGAGGTGTAGGCCATTCGCCCCTGGAGCATGCTCCACCATTCAATAAGATCATGGCTGATTTTCTACCTCAATTCCACTTTCCTGCACTGTCCCAATGTTCCTCAACTCCCTGAATATCTAAATGTCTATCATACTCTGTCTTAAATATACTCAACGACTGATCCTCCCCAGCCCTCTGCGGTAGTGAATTCCAAAGATTCACCACCCTCTGAATGAAGACATTCCTCCTTATTTAACTCCTAAATGGCTGACCGCATATTCTGAGACTGTGATCCCTGGTTGCAGACTCCCCAGCCAGGGGAAACATCCTCCCTGCATCTACCCTGTCAAGCCCTGTAAGAATTGTGTATATGTAGAAATCGACAGATCCCTAACTGAAGTACTGAGGTCGAGTCAGTCCGATAATAAAACGAAGTTTAATGTAAACTAGAGAACAAACAATGGCATGCAGGAGAAACAATCAACAGGTCTTTTCTTAATGCTGGCTTCACGAGGTCTGAACTGGGAACCTCCCAGTCTGACATCATGGCGTCATCACGTTTCCCGCCGTTCGGGGCGTCACGTGACCAGCGTGATGACGTCATCGCGCTGGTTCTGGGGCTTACCCAGAACGGGCTATTTACATACAATAAACAAACCTAGGTGCTGTAGCACTCTGGTACGGGCAGTTATACAGGAGTCCCTTGGTGGCTTTGCCACATACGCCCCCCAGAAGTGTCTTTAACCTCAAAAGTCAATCGCAGAGGAGGTCAGACAAGCCTGTTTGAACGACTCTGATATTCCCAGAGAGGAATGGGCTGGGTAGACAATGAGCTGGACTGCGGAACAGTCTGGTCAGGCATGGTGGCCACGGGCGGCCGCCCACAACATGGTGGCTGCGCTGCCTCGACCGGTCGCTCGAGGTCCAGGTGTGCAGCCTTGAGGCGGTCCACAGAAATGTGGTCAGGCTTACCCCCGACGCCGACTAAAAACTCTTGGTGCCCGCCTGCAGTACCTGGAAAGGGCCTGTATATCGAGGCGTGAGAGGACTGTGGTGGGCGTCATGCCTGTCAAAAACGAATTTAGCCCACATAAGCTCCGGCGGAAAGTGTGACGCGGGCAACCCGTGAAGTGACGTCGGAATGTGCCGAAAAGATTGAGCTGTGTCCCGGTGAGCCACTGCATCCTGGTGAGCCTCCAGTTGTTCAGCCGCCGACCAAGGATGCGTTGGTGATGGAAGAAACTCGCCGGGCACCCGGAGCGGTTGGCCATAAACCAGTTTGGTGGCCGATGCCTGCAGGTCCTCTTTGGGTGCTGTGCGTAACCCAAGCATCACCCAAGGCAGCTTGTCCATCCAAGCGTTCCCCTGGAGGCTGGCCCACAACGACGCCTTCAAGGACCAATAAAAACGCTCACATGATCCATTGGCCTGCGGATGGTAAGCCATGGTCCAATGGAGCTTGGTGCCCAAACCTAAGGCTATGGCATTCCACAAAGCAGACGAGAATTGCGGCCCGTGATCCGGCAAAATATCAGACGGAATGCTGAAACGTGCAACCCAAGATGAAAGAAAAGCCCAGGCGACATCCGCGGAAGCGGTGGACGTCAAAGGAATGGCCTGCGGCCACCTGGCAGTACGGTTGACTATAGTCAAAAGATGTGTGAAACCTTGTGACGGCGGTAGTGGGCCAACGAGGTCGACATGGATGTGATCGAAACGCCGCTCCGGTACATCGAAAATGGCGACGGGAGCTTTGACGTGCCGCTGCACCTTAGCCCGCTGGCACACGACGCAGGTGTTGGCCCAGTCGCGGAGATCTTTTTGCATTCCTCTCCAGACGAACTTGGATGCCAGTAAATTTTGTGAAGCCCTCACGCCAGGGTGCGCAAGCCCGTGAATGGCATCTAAAACGTTCCTATGCCAGGACAGTGGAACGATCGGGCGGGGTCCCCCAAGGAGACGTCGCAGAGCAGGGAGGTGCCAGCCGAGTGGAAAAGCACATCTGCTGGCTGAAGGCAGGAGGAGTCGGTGCGGAAAGCTTGCGTTTCCGGATTGGCCGCTTGGTCAGCAGCCATGAGTGAATAATCGAGTCCCAGCTGGACGGCCTGGACAGTCGCATGCGAGAGGCAATCGGTGACCATGTAGTCCTTGCCGGCCACGTGCCGGATGGCGGTGGTGAACTCGGAAATAAAGGTGAGCTGTCATTGCTGTCGAGCTGACCACGGCTCAGCCGTCTTGGCCATGGCAAACGTCAGGGGCTTGTGATCCACAAATGCAGTGAATTGGCACCCTTCCAATAGAAAACAAAAATGGCGGATGGCCAGAAACAACGCCTACAACTCCCTGTCAAACTTGCTGTAGCTACGCTCATTACGACGCAATTGGCGACTAGATAACGCCAGCGGTTGCCACGTCCCATTGACCCATTGCTCCTGCATGGTGCCTATAGCGTAGTCTGAAGTGTCCGTCATAAGCGCGATGCTGGTGCCAGACAGCGGGTGCGCCAACATCATTGCATTGGCGAGATCATCCTTCATGTCCACAAAAGTGCAATCCATCTCCGGTGTCCAGACCACAGGTTCCTTCCCCTGCTTCCCTCTGAGTGCCTCGTAGAGCGGCTGCATCAGCTGCGCGGCCCGGGGAATGAACCGATGGTCAAAATTTACCATACCTAGGAACTCCTGGAGCGCTTTAACGGATTGCGGGCGGGGGAAAGCACCAATGGCCGCCACCTTCGACCGAAGCGGCAGTGCTCCTGCCGCAGTGATGCGGTGGCCCAAAAAGTCGATCTGCCGCAGTCCGAATTGACATTTGTTCGGGTTAATTGTGAGGCCATGCTGATGGAGGCAGCGAAAAAGGAGGGGCAGGTGTTTGAGATGTTCCTCTTTCGAAGTACTGGCGACCAGGGTATCATCGAGATACACAAACAGATAATTACGATCCCACAGTACTGAATCCATAAGGTGCTGGAATACCTGCGCCACATTTATGAGTCCGAACGGCATTTGGAGGAATTCAAAAAGTCCGAATTGGGTAATGACCGCCGTCTTCTGGACATCCTGGGGGTGGACGGGCACTTGATGGACAAGGTCGATTTTGGGAAAATACGAATTGCCAGCCAAATGTGCGGAGAAATCTTGAACGTACGGTATAGGGTACCGGTGGGGAGTCGTGACCTCATTGAGGCACCGATAATCGCTGCAGGGCCGCCAACCACCGCTGGGCTTAGGGACAATATGAAGCAGCGAAGACCAGGGACTATCCGACCGGCGAATGATTCCCAGTCGATCCATGGTGGCGAACTCTACCTTCACGGCCTCGAGTTTACTGGGCTCCAGCCGTCGAGCCCGGGCCTAAACCGGGGGGGCGGTCGTTGCGATGTGGTGTTCTACACCATGTTTAGCGATCATCACCGAGAAGGTGGGTCGAGTGAGATCCGGAAATTCCCCGAGAAGGCGGGTGAAGTCGTTGGGCACCGGCATGGTGCAGGAACCCATGTGAGGCACGCCTGAGCCTCGAAAACATGGGATGGAGGCAAACATGGCGGCGTGAATCAGATGGTGATTTCGTAAATCAACAAACAGGCCATTGGTACAGAAGAGGTCAGCACCGAGGATTGCCTGTGCGATTTTGGCGGTTATATACTCCCATTGGAACAGTTGCCTGCCGAAACACACCTGGATCCGCCGCTTACCAAACATACGAATAGCACTGCCGTTGGCGGCCTGGAGTGGAGAACCACGCCTCCCTGCCCTAACGTCGAGGAGCGAAGCAGGGAGGATGCTGCACTGAGCGCCCATGTCACACAAAAACTGCTGGCCCGAAATGGATTCCGTGATATACAATAACTTCCCGGAATCTCCATCCGCCATCGTCGATACGAAACCGACCTCGGGGTCGTTCTTCCGTTCACGCAGTCGGCGCTGTTGCTTTCCCAGTGCATTTGGCACGCAACTACATGGTGGACGGCAGCATCTGGCTTTTGGACCGAAACGGGCATGGTAGTAGCAGAGGCCGGATGGTGGAGGCACCGAGGCGGGGTTCTTCGGGGCGGGATGCTTTGAGGTGGTGGAGTGCTGCTGCATCAGTGCATAAATGGTGTCGGCTTCGGCCGCAAGTGCTACACTGTCCGTAGCCTCCGACGTGGCGAGGGCTGCTTGCACCTGCTCAGAGAGCTGGCTCAGGAACAGTTCCCACAACAGAAAACACTGCGGCTCAGAACCGAGGAGCGTGATCATCTGGCTCATCAACTCAGAGGGCTTGGCGTCGCCTAACCCGGGCAGTGTGAGTAAACATTGCGCGTGCTCCGCTTTCGTGAGGCCGAAAACCTGCATTAGTCACGCCTTAAGCGTATCATACTTATTATCTACGGGCGGGGTCTCCAGCAGACGGACGATCCTCGAAGCCGTCGAGCTTTCCAGTGCGGAGACCACGTAAAGATAACAGGTCTGACCCAGCATGATGTTCCGAAGCTGGAACTGAGCCTCCGCTTGGACGAACCAGGAGGCCGCCTGTTGTTCCCAAAATTGAGGGAGCTTCAAGGTCACTGTGTTAACATCCATCGTTTTGTTCTGCGGGTCCTCCGCGAAAATCATCCGCGAAGCTTCGGGGTCACTAATGTAGGAATCGACAGATTCCCTAACTGAAGTACTGAGGTCGAGTCAGTCTGATAATAAAACGAAGTTCAATGTAAACTAGAGAACAAACAATGGCATGCAGGAGAAACAATCAACAGGTCTTTTCTTAATGCTGGCTTCACGAGGTCTGAACTGGGAACCTCCCAGTCTGACGTCATGACGTCATCACGTTTCCCGCCGTTCGGGACGTCACGTGACCAGCGTGATGGCGTCATCGCGCTGGTTCCGGGACTTCCCCAGAACGGGCTATTTACATACAGTAAACAAACCTAGGTGCTGTAGCACTCTGTTAAAGGCAGTTATACAGTTATACAGGAGTCCCTTGGTGGCTTTGCCACATATGCTTCAATGAGATCACCTCTCATTCTTCTAAACTCTAGAGAATATAGGCCTAGTCTACTCAATCGCTGCTCATAGGACAATCTCCCTTTCCCAGGAATCAGTCTGATGAAGCTTTGTTGGACTCCCTCTATGGCAAGTATATCTTTCCTTAGGCAAGGTGACCAAAACTCTACACAATACCTGAGTTGTGGTCTCACCGGGGCCCTTTACCCTTATACTCAAATGCTCTTGTAATAAAAGCCAACATACCTTTTGCTTTCCTAATTGCTTGCTGTAACCTGCATGTTAACTTTCTCTTGATTCATGTACAAGGACACCCAGGACCCTCTGAACACCAACATTTCCCAATCTTTCATCATTTAAAAAATATTCAGTTTTTCTCTTTTTCCAACCAAATTCGATAACTTCACATTTTTTCCACATTGTATTCCATTTTCCATGTTCTTGCCCATTCACTTAGCCTGTCTGTATCCCCTTGAAGCTGTTGGCATCCTGCTCACAACTTACATCCGCACCTAGCTTTATATCATTTGCACACTTGGATAAAATACATTTGGTCCCCTCATCCAAATCATTGATATAGATTGTGAATCGCTGAGGCTCAAGCACTGATACTTGCGGTACCTAACTAGATACATTCTGCCAACCCGAAAATGACCCGTTTATTCCTTCTCTGTTTCCTGCTGGATAATCAACCGTCAAGCCATGCCAGTATATTAACACCTATCCCATGATATCTAATTTTGTTTAATAATCTCTTGTGAGGCACCTTATCGAATGCCTTCAGAAAATCCAAACACACCACTTCCACTGGTTCTGCATTATATATTCTGCTAGTTACAACCTCAAAAAACTGTGACAGATTTGTCAATCATGATTTCCCTTTCATAAATCCGTGTTGACTCTGCCCAATCCTATTATTATTTTCTAAGTACCCTGTTACCACGTCGTTAATAATAGAACCTAGCATTTTCCCTACTACTGATATCAGGCTAACTGGTCTGTAGTTCACCGTTTTCTCTCTCCCTCCTTTCTTAAATAGTGGGGTTGCATTTGCCATTTTCCATTCTGCGGGAACCATTCTAGAATCTATGGAATTTTGGAAGGTGACAAACAATGCACTCACTATCTCCATAGCCAGCTCTATTAGAACCCTTGGATGTATGCCATCAGGACCAGGGGATTTATTGGCTCTCAATCCCATTAGTTTCTCCACTACTATTTCTTTAATGAGACTAATTTCGTTCAGTTCCTCATTCTCGCTGGACACTTGGTTCTGCACTAATACCTAGAAGTTTGTTGCATCCTCTTCTGCGAAGACAGACAAAAAGTATCTGTTTAATTTCACAGCCATTTCCTTATCCACATTATAATTTCTCGGCCTAGAAATTCAGTTTTGCCAGTTTTGGGGCGCTAACGTTAGCGCCCGCCCGACTTTAGCGCCCACCCCAAACTTGCGCCCCCTTCGCCGAAATTCAGTTGCTTCACCCTAAGAGGTTGCTGGAGCGCTAAAAGAGGCGTTACATGACTATCTTTAGGTGCTAAGCCGGCGGTGCAGAGGGATAGCGCCGAGGCGGGGCGCAGCGCGGGTGCGGTCATTTTTTGATTGACAGCAGACCCCGTGGCGCCGGCCAGCTCTTAAAGGGGGAAGGGACGATTTGGTCTGCTGCCGCGCCCTGCACACTGCAGCTTTCAAACTAGGCCTCAACACTGCTGCTGAGCCCAAGGAGCCATGGTAACGCATGAGAAGGCCCGTGAGCGTGCCCTGCGCTTCTCAGAGCATGATCTGGATATCATGTTGACAGCATTGGAGAAGAGGCGCAGGATCTTGTTCCCAGACACTGGCAGGAATCCCACCCACCGCGTCTACACCAAAGCCTGGAGGGAGATCGCCACTAGGGTGTCGTCCTACGGCGATGCCCCCAGGGACAAGGTGCAATGTCGGAAGAAATACAATGACCTGACCAGGATTGTCAGGGTGAGTACCCTTTCCACTCTCCTCCTCATTCTTGCATGTACACCTGACATAATGGGCAAAGGGACCTGAAAGGCCTAATGGGCAGCCCTCAGCCAGCAGCTTTGGGACAGTCATGAGCATCAATTGCACATTCTGCACTTTACACACTGGCCAAGCTATTCCACCATGAGAGGCAGTGCACACTAGATCAGGGCTACACTCTGGCCAAGCTATTCCACCATGGGAGGCAGTGCACACTACGTCACGGCTACACACCGTGCTTAGAGCCCGTCCTTTCTCTTGCAGGCTAAACTTGCGAATAATCGCAAGCGCCGCAACATCAGCGGTGGAGGCCACGCCAAGTTCCAGAAGCTCACTCCCCTGGAGGAGCGCGTGAGTGGCCTCATGGGAGGCTGCGTGATTGTGCCCAGAGCGTGCAGAGAAGCCGACCCTCCGCTGCCCGGCAATGGTAAGGACCTCGCCTTTTGGCCCTCTCTCATCGCACTTGCACATCCGAGCTACCTCCTTTGCCACTGTGCCACTAATGCGCTGAATGCCACCAGTCATGACTCCCTCGCTGACGCCCTCTCCTCGCTCTGAAGCTACTCTTGTGCCTTCCTGCTTTCAGCTGGTGATGAAGAGCTCCCTGAAGCTGCCAGTGACAGCCCCTCTGAACAGGAGGAGGAGGAGGAGGAGGAGGAGGAGGAGGAGGAGGAGGAAGAGCAACCCGGACCATCAGGGGAGGACTCAGGTCCCGCAGCAGAGGGCGAAGTGTTGGACACGTCTTCCCTGGACGAGAGCCTGGAGCATCTTTCGGAGGGGAGTGCAGTTGCTGGGACCAGTGGCGTCCAGCCACCCAGGAGGGCTGCGGGTGGGCCGTGGCCTTCCCCCCAGAGGGGGGAAGGATCGGAGGGGAGTGCAGTTGCTGCAGACACTCGGCACCAGCAACGTGCCAAGGGTCGCCTAGCTCAGACCCCTGCTCCCCAGCGGGAGAGTCCCGCCTCCAGTCCGGCCACCTTCACCTCGGAGGAGGCGTGCCAGCTGGACAAAATAGCCAAGGATTCGGACCGCCGCCACACAGAGCTCATGCAGGTGGTGGGACGGATGCCTGAGGCCATCGAGTCGCTGGCGACCAGTGTGCGGGAGTTTGGGGCATCAAATGCCGAGAGTAGCCGGATGATGATGGACGTCGTGGAACAGATGCCCCCGGCGATGGAGTCACTGGCTGATGCCGTCAAGTCAGTGGTGGATGTGATGTGGGCACAGACCAGGGCAACAGGGGCACTCACTGCTGCCACATGCGCTGCCTCAGCCAGGCATCGCCAGGACACCCGCCGCACTGCAGCAGCACAGCAATCCGCCCTTCGGCTGATTGGTGCGGATCGTGCAGTGCATGCCCGGGCGAGTGCCAGTGTGTGACATCACCAGCCAGCACCTCCAATACGCCAGCTTGCCCACATTGCACCAATCATTGCCGCCACTCCCCCAGTGGAGCGTGAACAGCAAGCGGCTGGAGCTGATGGTGGGCATGCACATGTGCGCCAATCAACAGCCGGCCCCTCGAGGCCCAAAGCCCATGTAGGCCACCCCCCAAGGCCATCTGGCGGAAGGACATCTGACCCTCAGGCGCCTTCCCCCAGCCTCGCAGCAGCCACTAGGCAGAGCTTGCGGAGGAGCAGCAGGCCAGGTAGGGGCGCCAAAAGGCTGGACAAGGTCTCGCCCTCGCGGGCCACTAAGTAGAGGGTGTGGCCAGCTTTCATTTTATATGGCGGTGGACATCTTTATTTTGCCCATGGTTGTTTTGTTTATGGGTATGTTTTTTGCGTTAAGGCCGAGGTTGAGGCCTGATTTGTTCAAATGTGGAGTTACTCCTCCCCAGGTTGTGGGAGTGAGTCATTTGTTGCACTTTTTGTGGGGGCCGTTGATTGTTTTTGGGACTCATGTGGGAAGTCTTGTTAGTCTTTGTTGCCTTCGCCGGCTGAGGGCTTGTGGAGTGGCTGCATTCATCTTGCTTCATGGCCACAAGGCATTCCCTGACAGGGGGCTTAGAAGTTACGTTCAATAAGCTGGCGACGGACGACCCTTGGACCTTGTCGCTCCCTCCTGGGAAAGTACTCCTCCTCCTCCTCCTCCTCCTCCTGCTCCTCCTGCTCCTCCTCCTGAGGTGGTGGTCCAACGTCAGGTGGCAGTGCCTGAATCCTGCGGAGAGTCAGGTTGTGTAGCATGCAGCAAACTACGACAAATTGGGAGACCCGGTGCGGCGAATACTGCAGAGATCCACCGGAACTATCAAGGCAGCGGAACCGCTGCTTGAGGACCCCAATAGTTTGCTCGATGATGTTTCTGCTCCTTTGATGGGTCTTATTGTATGCCTCTTCAGCAGCGGTCCTGGGCACGTGGAGCGGGGTCATGAGCCAGGTACACAAAGGATAGCCTTTGTCCCCGAGTAGCCATCCTCTTGGGGGAGGCTGTGCCTCGAACATGTCATGCACAGTACTCTGCCGCAGGATAAAGGCATCGTGGCAGCTGCCTGGAAAGCAGGCATTGACAGCCAGGATGCGCTGCTTGTGGTCACACACCAGCTGCACATTGAGAGAATGGTAGCCCTTCCGGTTGCGATACTGCTCGCCATGCTCCAGAGGTGCCCGCAAAGCCACATGCGTACAGTCAATGGCACCCAGCACCAAGGGGAAGGCCGCGAGTCTTGCAAATCCCACTGCACGCTGATGCTGGCTCTCCAGGGCCATGGGGAAGGAGATGAATTGGCGTCTCCTTCTGAAAAGGGCATCGGTCACCTGGCAGATGCAGCAATGCACGCCGAACTGGGATATGTTAGCTATGTCCCCAACAGTGGATTGGAAGGAGCCGGTGGCATAGAAGTTCAATGCCACCGTCACCTTCACTTCCACCGACAGAGACGTCCTGCACCTGAGCTTTGGACGCAGATCTCTGTGAAGCAGGTGGCACATCTCTGCAACCACCTCCTTTCGGAATCTCAGCCTTCTTACACATCGCGCGCCACTCATGGTGAGGTAGGAGCGCTGCTGGCGGTATACCCTGACTGGGTAAGGCCTATGTTACCGACGCCTGTTGCCCCCTCTGCCTCTAGCCAGGGCTGCCCCTCTGACCCCGCGTCTGTGAGCCCTACGCACATGGCGCTGAAACTCCGCGTTGGCACCCCATGCAACCCCCATCAAATGCTGGCAAACAGTCAAATTTCCAACAGGGCACTTGCAGCGCTTTGGCCTGAGTCCAAAAATACCTGAGCTATTGCTGCACGAAACCAGTTAGCTCTCCTCCTTGTTGTGTGTCCACAAATCCGTTGCACAAGGGTGTTTGCTGCAAAATGGCTGCCCTTTATACTGCAGGGTATGTGCCCTTTAATTTGCGATCCCCGGGGCCCGCGTCGGCTGTGTTGCATTCCATTTTACAAATGCTCTGGCCGCCAGCCGCACAATGGGGCGGTCCGACTGAAGTTTGGAATCGGGGCGCGCAAAGGGCGTTGCACGAGGATGTGACGTCATTTTCTGCGCGCGCAGCCGGGCGGGCGCTAAACTTTGCACCGGTGCTAAGGGTCAACTTAATTTGGGGCGAGGCGCAAACTGCGCTGCGCCCGGGTGCTACACGCATAGCGCCCGAAATTCACTTCTCTTAAGGCGCTAACTGCTGGCGCAACCAACTGAATTTCTAGGCCCTCCTGTCTTCACCTAGAGAGTGGTGAACCTGTGGATTTCCCTACCACAGAAGGCAGTAGAGGCTAATTCATTAAATATATTCAAAAAGGAGTTGGATATATTTCTTAAGGCTAAAGGGATCAAGGGGTATGGGGAGAAAGCAGGGACCGGACACTGAAATTGGATGATCAGCCATGATCACGTTGAATGGCGGAGTAGGCTCAAGGGGCCGAATGGTCTACTCCTGCTCCTACCTTCTATGTTTCTATGTTTCTATGTTTCTATGTTTCTATGAGCAGGAGTAGGCCATTCGGCCCCTCGAGCCTGCTACACCATTTAATGAGATCATGGCTGATCATCCAAATTCAGTACCCTGTCCTTCCTTTCTCCCCATATCCCTTGATCCCTTTAGCCTTAACAAATATATCTAACTCCTTCTTGAATATATTTCATGAATTGACCTCAACTGCCTTTTGTGGTAGAGAATTCCACAGGTTCACCACTCTCTGGATGAAGAAATTCTTCCTCATCTCTGTCCTAAATGGCGTACCCCTGATCTTTAGACTGTGACCCCTGGTTCTGGACTCTCCTGCCATCGTAAACATCTTTCCTGCATCTAGCCTGTCTAGCCCTGTTAGAATTTTATAAGTTTCATTGAGATCCTCTCTCATTCTTCTAAACTCCAGGGAATATAAGCCCAATTGACCCAATCTCTCCTCATACGTCATTCCTGCCATTCCAGGTATCAGTCTGCTGAATCTTCGCTGCACTCCCTGCATGGCAAGAACATCATTCCTCCGATAAGGCGACCAAAACTGCACACAATACTCAAGATGTGGTCTCACCAAGGCCCTGTACAACTGCAGCAAGCTATCCTTGCTCCTGTACTTGAATCCTCTCGCTAAGAAGGCCAACATACCACTTGTATTCTTAAACGCCCGCTACACCTGCATGTTTACCTTCAGCGACTGTTGCACAAGGACACCCAGGTTTCGTTGCACTTTGCCTTCGCCCAATCTAGTGCCGTTCAAATAATAATCTGCCTTCCTGTTTTTGCCACCAAATTGGATAATCTCGCATTTATCCACATTATACTGCATCTGCCATGCATCTGCCCAATCACCCAACCTGTCCAAATCACACTAGAGTTTCACGGCATCCTCCTCACAGCACACACTCCCACCCAGCTTTGTGTCGTCCGCAAACTTGGAGATTTTACATCTAGTTCACTCGTCTAGATCATTAATATATATTGTGAATAGCTGGAGCTCTAGCACCGAACCTTGCAGTACCCCACTTGCCACTGCCTGCCACTCGGAAAAAGACCCATTTATTCCAACCCTTTTTTTCCTGTCTACCAACCAGTTCTCTATCAAAGTCAGTACCTTACCCCCAATCCCATGTGCTTTAACTTTGCACGCTAATCTCTTATGCGGGACCATATGAAAAGCCTTCTGAATGTCCAAATAGACCACATCCAATTGTTCTCCCTTAACTATTCTACCAGTTACGTTCTCAAAAAATTCCAGTAGATTAGTCAAGCATGATTTACCTTTTGTAAATCCATGTTGACTTTGTCCAAACCTGCCACTGTTTTCCAAGTGCTCTGCTATTACATCTTTTATGATGGAGTCTAACAAGCTTATATCAATAGATTTCCATATATCTGTAAATGACCTGACAAAATGTTGTTATCTATTTTGACACCATCAACTTAATATCATTTTATGGCCCTGCAATTGCAATTTTTTCATGCCCCCTCCCCTTACGCTGTGCAAACAGTTTCCTGCACCTGTGTGCACCAGCGACAAAATGTTCCCCCATAATTGTTGCGCAGTTCATGAGAAATTATCCCAACATTCAGCCAGCAATGAGGATTTTGAAGTCGCAGCGGTCATCTTTCTATTCAAATCTTTACATATGGTAATTTCGGCATTTAGCATATGCGCAAGGGGAAATACCGAACTTGTCAATTTCAATGGCAGTATGACAGCCGACTCTGAGAGTAGGCTTTCTTACCGACCGCAAAGTGTTTAATTTCCAAAAGCACGTCGTGCTTAGGCTTGAAATATATCTACAGTATTGTAAAGCTGTTGGATTGCCAATTAAAACTGGAGCCTTCCAAGTTCCTTATTTTTCCTTCAACTTTTTCATTCAGTTTCCCTTCTGTAAATGAATAATGTAAATAAGAATGCCAACAAAACATTAATTATACAGAAAAAAAACGTTTTGAACACAGAATGGAAATTGGTTTTTGGAGTAGATTTTCCAATTGCCGCACTCATGTAAAACTGGCATTGTGGGACGAGTCGCATGTCATAGAAGCTGCCTGATTTTTCTTATCTACTTAAATTGGGCAGCATTTATGATGGACAGCTGGTGCACAAAGCCAGCTGTACCACTGAACAATAAGGTGAAAATCCAAGTGAAAAGCACTGCCACTGTTTATATAACTCAGGAAGGGGTACAGTTTCAACTTGCCGGCCATGGAAGTCCATTGGAAATAAAAATTGGGACAGATGTAAAACAGCATCACCCATTTTACAATTCGCAAAGAGTCAATATGTGCCCCAAGTTGTATGGCAATTTGATAAGTCTTCATTTGTCAATTAAAAATAAATAATTTGCATTACTGAAGATAATATTCTTTTGAAACGCACAAATATTTGAGTTACAACCATTTCTGTCTCTTTTCTCAACTGTACTTTGTAGAATGAGTTGCATTTTATCTAGTTCTGGAAAATAAAACACCAACACTTGAGATTTTTTTTCATTCTAAAGCTGTTTTGGACATTTTATCTACTTCCATGTTTTATAGTAAAATTGCGTGAAGCAGCTACTATTAAACATAGATATATATAAATGTTTATGCAATCCATAATGTGGAGCATTTTTCCAGTAGCCTTTGTTACGTCCGATAACTACTCCACTCGGTTTTCCTTTCCATTAACATCAAATTGGGCGTGATCTGGTATAACCCATTTTAAGCCCTCACCTAGATGAAAGTTCACCTGATGGGGGTAATTTTAACTTTAGGTGATAATCAGGTGCAATGCTGGATTTACCTAAATGGAGGGGAATATAGGAATAATCTCTACCGTGGGTTTCCTGCCCAGTGAGTTAGATTAGAATTACCCATACATTTCGAAAGAGAATGAAAGGAAACAATAGGCACGTTTGAAGCTTGAATGAGTCTAACTTTTCTTCAAAGTTTTGATGAAAATCATTGAAAAATATCCAATGTTGGAGGATATACAGGACATTCCACAGTAACACAGGAATAAAGTTGACATGGCATTACGACCTGAAAATACATATAAACTTAAGTGAGTTTTACATTGGTGCCTATTGCACTTTGATATTATTGTGGACTAGGTTGGGGGTTGTTCGGGCTTCAGTGATCTTATACTTGTGAAATTCTCTGCAAAAGAAGGTGATGGTGTGATCTATTAAAAATATTCATCCATTTATTTAAATAGGTTTGCAGCAATCGAAATGTTACTGAGCTCATATGTTTGTCAACACAAACCATGTAGAGTAAATCTATTGCTCCCACATATACATATTTTTTAGTAGGAAGGTGAAAATTACAAGAGGAGGCCCCATGTATATCCCCATCCTCGATGATGGTGGTGTCCAGCACGTGAGATAAAAGACAAGGCTGAAGCGTTTGCAACCAGCTTCAGCCAGATGTGCAGAGTAGATGATCCCTATCGACCTCCTCCTATCAAGAAACGGCTAAGTGCACTGGATGCAGCAAAGGCTATAGGCCCTGAGAACATCCCGGCTACCGTGCTGAAGACTTGTGCTCCAGAAATTGCTGCGCATCTAGCCAAGCTGTTACAGTACAGCTACAATACTGGCATCTATCCGGCAATGTGGAAAACTGTCAAAGTATATCCTGTCCACAAAAAGCAGGACAAATCCAATCGAGCCAATTACTGCCCCATCAGAATACTCTCAATCATCAGCAAAGTGATAGAAGGTGTCATCGACAGTGCTATCAAGCGCAGTTACTCACCAATAACCTGCTCACTGATGCCCAGTTTGGATTCCGCCAAGACCACTCGGCTCCCGAGCTCATTACAGCCTTGGTACAAGCATGGACAAAGGAGATGAATTCCAGAGGTAGGGTGAGAGTGACTGCCCTTGACATCAATGCAGCATTTGACAGAGAGTAGCATCAAGGCACCCTAGTAAAACTGGTCAATGCGAATCAGGGGGACAATTCACCACCGGCTGGAGTCATACCTAGCACAAATGAAGATGGTTGTGGTGCTTGAAGGTCAATCATCAGAGCCCCAAGATATCACTCAGGGCACAGTCCTAGGCCCAACCACCTTCAGCTGCTTCATCAATGACCTTCCCTCCAACATAAGGTCTGAAATGGGGATGTTCGGATGAACAGTGTTCAGTGTCATTTACAACACCTCAGATAATGAAGCAGTCCATGCCTGCATAGAACAAGACATGCACGAAGTTCAGGCTTGGGCTGACAAGTGGCAGGTAACATTCGCGCCACAGAAGTGCCAGGCAATCACTGACTCCATCAAGATTCAAGGTCATTTTATTGCCATATGTAACTAGTACAATGGAATGCTTACTCCCCACTCACTCCCACAATACAAGCATATAAATATAAAAGCTAAAAATAAAAACAAGTATAAATAAAAACAATAAGCAAATAAGCAGAAAGTATAGCAATAACAGTCCAAGTTGCAGGATATGATGAATAGTTCAAAAAGCCTCAATTACCACTGGAAATAATAGTAATGTAATATGATAAATATATGGTAATATAAGTATAATATATATATTTACATAAACATATAACTATAATATATGGGGGCAGTGCAGTTAGCAGTTCAGTAGGCGCACTGCCTGTGGATAGAAACTGTTCTTAAACCTGCTGGTCCTGGTTCGGATGCTGCGGTACCGACGTCCGGACAGCAGGAGGGAGAACAGTTTGTGCCCAGGGTGATTGGGGTCCTGGATGATGCAGCGGGCCTTGTTCCGGCACCTGGTCTGGAAGATCTCCTCGATGGACAGAAGTGCACACCCGATGATCTTTTCTGCCGTATTCACAACTCTCTGGATGGCTTTCTTGTTCTGTGCAATGGTGTTACCATACCACACATTGACACCATTCGTCAGGACACTCTCTATGGTGCTGCGGTAAAAGTTCACAAGCCACTGTGTGCTTATGCCGCATTTCCTCAGGCACCGTAGAGGTTAGAGGCACTGGTGTGCCTTCTTCAGCATAGCCTCAGTATTATGGTTCCAGGCCAGGTCATCAGAGATCTGCAGTCCCAGGAATCCGAAGCAACTGATGACTTCCACTGGTGTCCCGTCTATGCTGATGGGGCGATGGTTCCCTCGGCAAGAGTCTAACCAACGCCCCTTGACATTCAACGGCATTACCATCGCCGAAACCCATATCATCATCAGCCTGGGGTCACCATTGACCAGATATTTAACTGGACCAACCACATAAATACTGTGGCAACAAGAGCAGGTCAGTGGCTAGATATTCTGCGGTGAGAGTCTCACCCTCAGGACTCACCATAACCTTTCTACCATCTACAAGGCACAAGTAACGAGTGTGATGGAATACTCTCCACTTGCCTGGATGAGTGCAGCTCCAACATCACTCTAGAAGCTCGACACCATCCAGGAAAAAGCAGCCCGTTTGATTGGCAGCCCATGTACTACCTTAAATATTCACTCCCTCCACCACTGGCATACCGTGGCTGCAGTGTGTACCATCAAAAAGATGCAATGCAGCAACTCACCAAGGCTTCTTCGGCAGCACCTCCCAAACCCACGACCTCTTCCACCTAGAAGGACATGGGCAGCAGGCGCATGGGAACGCCACCAACTCCAAGTTCCCCTCCAAGTCACACACCTGACTTAGAAGTATATTGCCGATCCTTCATCTTCTCTGGTAAAATCCTGGAACTCCCTACCTAACAGTACTGTGGGAGTTCGTTCACCACACAGACTGCAATGGTTCAAGAAGGCGGTTCACCATCGTCTTCTCAAGGGCAATTAGGGATGGGCGATAAATGAAGGCCCAGCCAGAGATGCCCACATCCCATAAATGAATTAAAAAAGGGGGAAAAGACAACTGGAAGTAAAGTCTCACAGATGCACATGGCAAGCATCTTGTATGAGACAACCATGGAAGATACAGATAGCGAATATTTAGAGGATGCAGGTGATGTCACAGTAGTTACGAAATCCGTACATACTGGTAACTAATGTAAGAGGAACATATTTTCACGTTATATAAAATAATCTGTCATTGCGCTCTGCATAGTAACTGTGACGTGCCACTGCAGACAGAGTTAGCACAGCACCCCAACGGAATATACGACATGAAAACTGATGAAGGCATTTTAATACAATACGAACCGAGAAGGTTCAGGTACTTTGTCATTGAAGTTACCCATTTCAATAACCTGTCTTGTCTTAGATTTCCTTCTGCTAACGTTTGAAGTTCTTAATAAAAGTAAACAATGTCTACATCAGAAGCTGCTACTGTTGGTGCATAGCCCTACACCACTGAGCCTGTTCTGATTTTAGGTATAACATTTATCATTGCTAATGAATTAACATACTTAACCATCTACGTCCCGCTTCATATGCAGTTCTATTGAAGTCAATGGAATGGAAAATCGGACGTGGAGCATAACGGCAGCCAATGTCATCCCGCCTGCTTTGCGCTTACACCCAAGATGAGCCAACATTCTAGCAATTAAAATATCATTCATAGCTACCTGCAGTTTTGTTCGGTAGTTGGTTTTCTAACAAGATAAAGCGTTGCAGAATAACGACAGTGGAACAAATTAGAATTATCAAAGCACGTACGTCAGTCATTTAATCAATTAATTATATTCCAACATTCAGATGTGAAGGATTGGATAACAATGCTAATTTGAACAGCGTAATCAATTGCATACAGATAAATCAAGAAATATAGGTGCATAATTGAGAAGAAATACATCTTTGCTTGAATAAAGCAACATGCAAAACGTAATTACTGTGAAACCTATTTACTCAGGTGCATTAATTGTGATGTAAACTGATATTCGCATTTTTAAATAAAACAGTTGTCAATGGTTAACTGTGACCTGGCAGAATGCTAACATTTCAATAAACTAATCTCAAGCATGATGGGACTGTTCATCAATGTTCGATGAATTTGCTCACCTTTTTCTTGCTGATTTATGAGTGCAGCATTTAATGCTATTATGAAGAAAAAGCAAGGGATTAGTCCATTGAAGACTAAAGAACTGGCCCACGCTTTACCTTCCTAGAACAGCCAGAAGAGCATAAGAATCTTTCAGATACATATTCTAACGAAAAGCAATATATAATAATGTAAAATTGTAATTTCTCAATAGAGAAATATGTTGTCAAATATTTACGTGTTGAATGGAGTTTAATTGTTCAACTTATATTTACAAAAAAATCAGAAACAAATCCAAAATGACTGACAATCGTATTTTGTTTGCAATAATTGGGTTGATATAAACGGTACTAATTTTATGCAAAACACAAGCATTGTGGTCAATGGCCGAAGGGATATAACCATTTACAGAGCAATCTGCACATAAAAAGTAAATTGTTACAAGTCACTTTCAGTATCTCTAGTCAATTCACACGAACTAATTCGAAATAATAATTATTAATAACAGAAAATTAGAAATGATCAATCGTGTAGCATTGTTTTTGTCTAGCAATTGCTGCTCTGAGAAACAACCCCACAACTCATTGCAAGTTTTAATCGCAAACGCAATGTATACAGTAAAGTTCACTGTTAAGAACAAAAGCTTTTTGGAACATGAAGGCTTAGGTCCCAAACCAAATTGAATATCATGGAAATAAGTGAAAGAGTTACTTTTTTGTTAGCAAGGATCGAATCTGCAGATCAAGTTTGTAGAAACCTTTAAAGCTGTGATTTATTCTCCAAAATGTGCAAACGGTAGCATAGTGGTTATATTACTGAACAAGTAATCCAGAGGCCTGGACTAATAATCCAGGAATTTGATTTCAAATCCCACAATGGCAGTTGGGAATCCGAAATCAATTGATCAAGGAAATTTTGATTAAAAAGCTAGAAGCTGTAATAGTGATCATAAATCTATTGGACAGTCTGAAAAACCTCAAATAGTTCAAGTATGTCCTTTGGGGAAGGAAACCTACGATATTTACCCCGGCTGGCCTATATGTGACACCAGACCCATGGAATTTTGATTGAGTCTTTACTGCCCTCTGCAATGCTACTGAGTTGTATCAATCTGCTACAAGAAGAGCATAGTAATAAAACCAGGCAGACCACCTGGCATCGACCGAGGTATCAGATTCGGAAGTGACAAAGCACACACAGTCCCGTGGACCCTGCAAATTATTCCTCACTAACATCTGGGGATCTTTGACAAAATTTGGTGAGTTCTCCCACAGACTAGACAAGCAGCAGCAACATTCATACTCAGTCGGGCCCTGGGACTCCTCAATATAAACACCGGACCCCATGAAATATAACATAAGGCGTAGGAGCAGGAGTAGGTCATTTGGCCCCTGGAGCCTGCTCCGCCAGTAAATACGGTCATGGTTGATCTGATCTTTGCCTCAACTCCACTTCTCTGCCCGCTGCTCATGAGTCTTGACTCCCTTATCGTTCAAAAATCTGTCAAACTCCACTTTAAATCTGAGGGGTGAACCTATGGAATTCTCTACCACAAAAGGCAGTTAAGCCCAATTCATTAAATATATTCAAGAAGGAGTTCGATATATTTCTTAAGGCTAAAATATCAAGGGATATGGGGAGAAAGCAGGGACAGGGTACTGAATTTGGATGATCAGCCATGATCTCATTAAATGGCGGAACAGGCTCGAGGGGCCGAATGGCCTACTCCTGCACCTATCTTCTGTGTTTCTATGTTTCTATTCAATTAGCCAGCCCCCACAGCTCTCTGTGGAAGAGAACGCCAAAGATTCACGATCATCTGAGGGAAGAAAATTCCTCCTCATTTCCGACTTAAAATGGTGCCCCCTTATACTGAAATTATGCCCTCAATTCTAGATTCCCCCACCAGGGGAAACATTCTCTCTGCATCTACCCTGTCAAGCGCCTTCAGAATCTTATATGTTTCAATAAGATCCCCTCTCATTCTTCTAAACTCCTATGAGCATATGCCAAACCTGCTCAACCTTTCTTCATAAGACAGCTGCTTCATCTCCGGAATCAACCTTGTGAACCTTCACTGAACTGCCTCCAATGCTACTTTATCATTCTTTATTTATATGGGGAGACCAAAACTGTACGCAGTACTCCAGGTGTGGTCTCACCAACGCCCTGTACAGCTGTAACAAGACTTCCCTACTTTAATACTTCATTACCTTTGCAATAAAGGCCAACACTCCATTTGTCTTCCTAATTACTTGCTGTTAAGTTTTTGTGATTCATGTACAAGGACACCCAGATCCCTCTGTACCTCAGCATTTTGTATTCTCTCCCTAGTTAATAATAATTAGCTTTTTTATTTTACTCCCAAAGTGGATAACTTCGCATTTTTCCCACATTAAACTCCATCTCCCAGATTTTTGCCAATTCAGTTAGCCTATCTATATCGCTTTGGAGATTCTTTGCGTTCTCCATACAATTTGCTTTTCCACCTATCTTTGTATCATCAGCAAAAATGTGTTACATTACACTCAGTCCCTTCATCCAAGTCATTAATAAAGATTATAAGTAGTTGAGGCCCCAGCACTGATCCCTGCGGCACCCCACTAGTTAAAGTTTGCCAACCTGAAAATTACCCATTTATCCCGACTCTCTGTTTTCTGTTTGTTAACCAATCCTCTATCCATGCTAATATATTACCCTCAGCCCCGTGAACACTTATCTATTGCTGTAACCTTTTATGTGGCACCTTATCGAATGCCTTCTGGGAATCCAAATACACGACATCTACTGGTTCCCCTTTATCCAGCTTTCTCGTTACATCCTCAAAGAACTCCAGCAAATTTGTCAAACAAGATTTCCCTTTCATAAAACCATGCTGACTATGCTTGACTATATTATGATTCTCTAAATATCCTGCTATCACTTCCTTAATGATGGACACCAGCATTTTCCCAATGACAGATGTTAGGCTAACTGGTCGATAGCTGCCTGCTTTCTGTCTCCCACCTTTCTTAAATAGGGGCGTTGCATTTGCAGTTTTCCTGTCCATTGGGACCTCTCCAGAATACAAGGAATTTTTGGTAGATTACAACCAATGCATCCACTATCTCTGCAGCCACCTTTTTTAAGACTTTAGGATGTAGGCCACCGGGTCCAGGGGACTTCTCCACCTTTAGTCCCATTAGTTTGCCTAGTACTTTCTGTCTAGTGATACTGATTGTTTTAAGTTCCCCTCCCACCCCAATAGCCACTTGATTATCCATTATTGTGATGCATTTAGTGTCTTCTACCGTGAAGACCAATAAAAAAATATTTCTTCAAATACTCCACCATTTCCTTGTTTCCCATTATTAATTCCCCAGATTCATCATCTCGGAGACCAACTTTTACCTTAGCTAGTCTCTTCCTTTATATATACCTGCAGAAGCTCTTACTGTCTGTTTTATATTTCTTGCTAGTTTACTCTCATAAACTATCTTCTCTCTCTTTTTCATTTTTTAGTCGTCCTTTGCTGCTTTTTAAATATTTCCCAATCCTCTGGCCTTTCACTATTCTTCACAAAATTATATATTTTTGTTTTCAATTTGCTACCATCCTTTACTTCCTTAGTTAGCCACGAATGGTTCATCCTTCTCTTAGATGTTTCTTTCTCACTGGAATATATCTTTGCTGAGAGTTATGAACAATCTCCTTAAATGATTGCCACTGCTTTTCTAGTCTTACCCTGTAATATATTTTCCCAGTCCACTTTTACCAAGTCTGCCTTCATACCTTTGTAGTTCTGCCCTTCTAGATGGTACAGGTCGCGGGCATGGAAGTTGCTGCCGAAGAGGCCTTGAACAGTTGATGTAATGCATCTTTTATATATAATGTATATAGTGGTTAGCACTGTTGCCTCACAGCGCCAGGGACCCGGGTTCGAATCCGGTCTCGGGTGACTGTCTGTGTGGAGTTTGCACATTCTCCCTGTGTTTGCGTGGGTTTCCTCCGGGTGCTCTGGTTTCCTCCCACAGTCCAAAGATGTGCGGGTTAGGTTGATTGGCTATGATAAATTGACCCTTAGTGTTAGGGGGATTAAATACGTGGGGTTACGGGGATTGGGTGGGATATGTGTCGGTGCAGGCTCGATGGGCCGAAATGGCCTCTATCTGCACTGTGGGGTTTCTGTGATTCTGTGATCTATGTTCTGCAGTCCAGGCACATTTAATCGTTACTGGTGGTGGCAATTAACCAACTAATGGAATGAGGTGATTCCATCCTCATCCCCATCCTCAAAGATGAAGCAGCCCAGCACATGAGTGTAAAAGGCAAGACTGAAACATTCGCAACCACCTTCACCCAAAAGTGCCGAGTGAATTATGCATCTCGGCCTCTTACTGAGATCCCCACCATAAAGGTGCCAATCTTCAACCAATTCGAAGCAATCCATGTGGTATGAAGAAACGACTGAGCGCACGGACTATAGCAAAGGCTATGGGCCGGCAAAATTCCGGCTGTAGTGCTGAGGATTTGTGCTCCAGAAGTAGCCACACCTCTAGCCAAGCTATCAATTGGTACTTATTCACCAACAACCTGCTCATCGAAGCTCTCTTTGGGTTCTACTGGAGCCACGCGGCTTCAGACCTCATTATTGCCTTAGTCAAAACATGGAAAGAAGCTCCATTCCAGACGTGAGGTGAGAGTGACAGTCCTTGACATCGAAACAGGATTGCATCAAGTGTGGTAGCAAGCAAACTTAGTAAAATTGAAGACAATGTGAATGGGGGAAATTCTCTATTGGCTGGAGTCAGACCTAGCACAAAGCAAGATTGTTGTAGTTGTTGAAGGCAAAACATGTCAGCCTCAGAACATCGCTGCAGGAGTTCCTCAGGGCAGTGCCCTCGGCCCAACCTTCATCAGCTGCTTCATCAATGGACTTCCCTCCACCATATGGTCAGAAGTGGGAAGTTCGCTGATGAATGTACAGTGTACAGCTCCATTCGCAATTCCTCAGATTATGAAGCAGTCTGTGCCAGCATGCAGCAAGACCTGAACAACATCTAGGCTTCGCCTGATTAATGGCAAGTAATATTCACTCGACAAAAGTGCCAGGTGATGACCATCTCCAACAAAGAAGGGTCTAATAAGTTTCTCTTGATATTCACGGACATTACCATCGTCTAATCCCCAGCCATCAACATTCGTGGGGAGGTGGGGTCACAATTCACCAGAGACTTAATTGAACCAGCCACATAAATGCAGTGGCTACAAAAACAGATCAGAGGCTACATATTCTGCGGCGAGTGACTCGCCTCTTGACTCAACAATGCCATCCCAACATCTGCAATGCATAATTCAGGAGTGTGATAGAATATTCTCCACTTGCCTGGATGGATGCTGCTCCAGCAACACTCAACGTCCTCGACACAATCCAGGACAAAGCAACCGCCTTGATTGGCACCTCATCCATCTTCTTAAAAATTCAATCCCTCCAACACTGGTGCAACGTGGCTGCAGTGTGGACCATATAAAAGATGCATTACATCAACTGTTCAAGGCCTCTTCGGCAGCAACTTCCATGCCCGCGACCTGTACCATCTAGAAGGGCAAGGGCTGCAGGTGCATGGGAACACGATCACCTGTAAGTAACCCCCACCAAGTCACAAGCAGCCTAACCTGGAATTACATCGGAACTCCTTCATCGTCACTAGGTCAAAATTCTGGAACTCCCTATCTAACAGCACTGTAGCAGTACCTTCATGACACGGACTGCAGCGGTTCAATAATGCGACTCACCGTCACCTTCTCCATGGCAATAACGGATGGGGAATAAATGCTGGTCTTTCCAGCGACATCCACATCCCATTAATGAATGAAAAAAGAAAGAAATGTGCTGCATAATTACTGCATTCATGCGTCAGTTGCTACAGCAAGAAACACACGCATTTTAAATATATATTCATATGCACATAATTTTCAGCAGGGATAAAATAAATAGTATAAATGCGGTGCGGAAACACCACATTAATGTCCAGGTGTTTCACGTGATAACCCATAATAGTACTTGTAATAACACATGCGTTAATAGGTTGCTCTGTGATTGGAGTTGTTTTATTTTCAATGTTCTATCCCTTGTCTGTCAAAATTCCATCCAACTTGGTTAAAATTATTGTACCAGTAGCTTAGAAACTGTTAAATGTCAATTATTATTAACAATTGCCAGAAACTGGCTCATGGAGAACAACTGATCATTCTCCCTGGTGTATCAGAATTCAGTATGCGCACTCTGAGCATTTGCATCTCGCCATTCCAAACAATTTCCATGCAAAAAAGTCAAACGCTTATGAAAAAAAATAATAAAGCCTCAGACCCCTCATCAACCATCCAACGACCGACCGTCGCTGCCACAGAGATGACGAGAAAATTGAATACCTTGAAATACCTCCTTAGGAATTACCCTGCATTTGCTTATTTTCAGTGTATATGTTTTTGTGGCGTTGTGAATGAAATGCAACACAGTACAATAAATCTGGTCTGAACAATGCATTTTAAAGACTATTGAGTTATAGGGGCTTTAAAACTGACGTGTCCAGCATTATTCTCAGGTCAAGTTTCAATTGTGTTTGTGCTAATTGGATCTATTTATTGCATACTCACACCAATTTTAACTCCTCTGCAACTCCGCTTACATATTTAGCAATTTTGAAGGAAAATTCTGGTTTGTCTGATCGTTTGCAAAAGTGATGTAAGCTTTAAATGTTTAGTTGCATTCTGCGGTTACATAGCTGTTCGAATTTTAGTGCGTGAAGGATATTTAATGTGCTCACATTTATAAGCTGGACTCAATGTGGCAGCTCCCCTTAATCTGACTTCATAACTTTCACAGCTTTTGGCTGTTCTACTTTCCAACACTTTCTTTTGAAATGTCATAAAAAGGTGTATGAATTTAGATATTCGTCAATTTAAGTGATATCGGGAACTGAACACGTGCAGGCACATACTTATATAATTTTCAAATGCACACAACGACAATAAATTAATTACAATATCGACCTTTTCCCCTTCCTAGTCCTCATCTCACAATTAGCTGTCTATTTTCGCCATTTTCCGCCCTTTCCCTGCTCATCTCCTGCTTCTTCTCCCTCCCATGTGCTGTCTGGAGTCAATCTTTCAAGACGCCTTTTGCAATGATTGACTTGGTCTAGGCTTCCCATGAGCAACACCACAGGAGCTTAACTAGTATATGCATCTAACTAAAGTATCAATCATTTCATATGAACCTTAACACATGATAGAACGGTACTTAGATACTAACTTGTGGTTTCACGATGTTTTTGAAGTTCTGATAAAAATGAAATTATTATTATTTGGGTTGAATAATGCACATCAGGAAACCTAAGGTTGAAATATTGCACAAATTTAAAAGCATATGAGCAGTAGCTTGATAGATTCGAAACTGCTTAATCATGTTAACTGTCCTTATTTGATGTAACCGTTCATCTGGAAAATTATACGTCTTGCTAGAACGTAATCACTCATACACGAGGTTACATAAACAGTAAAATATCTTATACAAAAATACAACACTGCAGATGCTGGAAATTTGAAATAAAAACAAAAAATGCTGGAAATACTCAGCAGGTCAGGCAGCATCCATGGAGAGAGAAACAGCGTTATTAATATTTCAGGTCGATGACCTTTCATTAGAAAAGCTTATGTTGGACTAATGTTAAAATAGAGTGAAAAACTAACACTGCAGTAACTAACAAAACAAACAATGTTGCAAATTACGAAGGGGGTGGCATTGTGGAAAAAAGTGTCAGGCAAAACAGCGGGTTGGCATTTGTCTTTGGCTGTATTGGTAAAACGGGTGATATCGCATCAGCAACCAATCAGCACTCTCCGGATTTTCTAATGACGTAAATTGAAAAGAAAATCAGGCGACGTGTAAACCGGGCTGCCGGTGTGCTATAACCCATTATGCGCTACCACATGTGATGAATTTCACCCCTTTTCATGTGCAAAGGTACAGTTCTTGTTCCAGCACATGCTATGAATTGGAAGACAACGATGGAACTGTGATGCACAAAGAATGCTCCACCTTTAGATATGTCCGGAATTCCACTGCTCCTAACATAATGGCCCTGATTTTCCGGGGACTACGGGTCCGTACAGACGCCCGTAAAGGCCCCACAAGTACCGTGATTTCGCACACAAGTCGCATGCACAGAACCTGCGATCTCCAGAACCTCTGCATCCCTGGGAAATGAACATTCGCATGCGGAGTGTTGGGCTATTTGCTTTTACTGGTGTAAGAGTTTAAGTGAATATAAAAATATTTTTTTAATTATTTATATATAACAACACTGTAAAATAACTTCAGCTTATTCTTAGCCCCTTAAAAACGTTTAAATTTATTTTTCAAAAAAATACATTTTTGTTTTAAATATTTAATTAATTGTATTAAATTAATGTTAAATATGCATTTTTTAAATTTATTTGGTATGGAAATGTATTTTTTACGTGATCCCCATTCATGCTTATGGGGATTCCGTTGAAAATGGAATCCCTATAAGCTGAATGGGGATCCTGTTCATTCATTGTTTAGGCCCGGCCATGTGATCCCAGGGGAGCTTGCGAACCACATGCGCCCCTGGGGCAGGTGTGCTTTTACTCATGTCTATGCTTAAAGGCCCAGGAGCGCGAGTCTCCGTGAGCCCCAAAGCAGAAGGTAGGCGTGGAATTTATTTGCAGTTCGGAGGCAGTTCTTTTAAGACTTAAATAACGAAACCAGCGGGAAGCCTCCGACCGCAAAATCAGGCCTGATATCGGTGAAAGGGTTTCCCTGTCCCTATGGCTGAATAATGAAAACACACATATTTAATATTTGGTGTGGTGGAAACTTAACTATGCGGCAAAGAAGCAACACGTTGTTGTCGCTGTTGCCATTAATATGGACGCTGGAAATAAGAAATAACGTGCTCGAAAATGGTTGCTTGGTATAAAAGATATATTTCTGTATTGAAATATAAGGCAGTGAATGACACTCATTATGGTTGTGTTGTACTCAGAAGTTATTACATTTGGTTGTGTTTTACTTTCCTTTTTCTCTGTGAGATGAAATGCTCGCTCGTGCAAATTGTAAGCACATTCCTTTTGAATTAATTCGATAAATGTTCTTCCCCTACATTAGGAAAATAGTTACCTAGCATGTATATAAAAAAAACAACAATATGATCCCAAACAAGTGCTAAACACCTTAGAAATTCGTAATAGATAGTAGTAAGGCAAATCGACCGCACATTTTACGGTGCCATCTGAGGCGTGTATCTAGCGCTTAAAACAACAAATAAAGAAGTTCCAAAAAGAAGAAGCAATCTGATATCCAATTAACTCATCAGACTAGTGCTATAATTCTGTGCTATAAACTGTAGAAAAATAAGTTCGAATTTTACACTGCTGCTGAGCACGGTGACAGTTTATTGCAAATTATTGGAACCACTTAATCAACTAATTTGTCAGAAAATACCGGAACAAAATCGCGAGTAAAAGTTTATGTGATTCTATGGAACGTCAGAGAATGCCGGCATTATATGTAACAGTAACACTCAGGATTTAGAAAAAAATCACAGAAGTGCAATAGTGCTAAAAAATGCAGGACAGTGGAAAGCTCTGTCCAAACAAAGTGTATTTGACGTCTTCACCCTGAAGTGTAAAAAAGATTGTAAACTGGGAAGAATTAGATGGAGTGAAATAAGAGGGATACCAAACTTTCAACAGAAACTGTACAGTCAAAAACCCCTAAAAAGGATGGAACTGTTTTTGGATCTTCTTTGAAGAATCAGAGCGCTTGAAATAGAACACGTGGCGCAACAAAAGAGAAGAAATAGGAGCAGGACTAGGCCATTCGTCCCTTCGAGCCTGCTCTGCCATTCAATGAGCTCATGGCTGATCTTCTGCCTCAACCCCATTCACCGGCCCTATCGCCATATCCCTTGCCGCCCTTACTAGTCAGAAATCTATCGACATCTGTTTTGAATATATCCAATGACTGAGCCTCCACAACCTTCTGGGGTAGAGAATTCCAAAGATTTACCACCCTCTGTGTGAAGAAATGTCTTCTCATCTCAGTCCTAAATGGCCTACCAATTATCTGGAGGCTGTGGCCCCTGGTTCTGGACTCCCCAGCCAAGGGAAACATTCTCCCAGCATCCTACCTGTCAAGCCCTGGAATATTTGTGTATGCTTCAATGAGATCCCCTCTCGTTCATCTGAATTCAAAAGACTACAGGCCTAGTTTACTCAATCTCTTCTCATATGACAGTCCCACCAGCCCAGGAATCAATCTCGTGAACTTTCGTTGCACTCCCTTTATGGCAAGTATATCCTTCCTTAGGTAAGGCGAACAAAATTGTACACAGTACTCCAGGTGTGGTCTCACCAAGGCCCTATATAATTGGAATAAGACTTCTTTACTGCTGTACTCAAATTCTCTTGTAATGAAGGCCAGCATACCATTTGCCTTCCTACTGGCTTGCTGCACCTGCATAATAACTTTCAATGACTCATGTACAAGGACACTCAGGTACCTTTGAGCATCTGTATTCCCCAATCTTTCACCACTTAAGAAATACACTGCCTTTCTGTTTTTTCTACCAAAGTGGATAACTTTACATTTATCCACATTATATTCCATCTGCCAGGTTCTCGCCCACACACTGAGCCTGTCGAGATCCCCTTGAAGCCTCTTCACATCCTCTTCGCAACTGACACTGCCACCTAGCTTTGTATCATCAGCAAACTTGGAAATGTTACATTTAGTCCCCTCATCCAAATCATTGATATAGATTGTGAATAGCTGGGGCCCAAGCACCGATCCTTGCGGTACTCCACTAGTCACAGCCTGCCATCCTGAAAATACATATTTATCCCTACTCTTTGTGTTCTGTCAGTTAAGCAATTCTCAATCCATGCTAGTATATTACCCTAATTCCATGTGCCCTAATTTTGTTCACCAACCTCTTGTGTGGGACCTTATTGAAGGACTTTTGAAAATCCAGATACACCACATCTACCTGTTCCCCTTTGTCTACTCCACTAGTTACATCCTCAAAGAACTCCAATAGGTTTGTCAAATAGGATTTCCTTTTCATAAATCGATGTTGACTGTGCACAATCTTACTATGAGTTTCTAAGTGCCCAGTTATTGAATCCTTTGTAATAGGTTCCAGCATTTTCCCAACTACTGATGTGAGGCTAACAGGTTTGTAGTTCCCCGTTTTCTGCCTCCCTCCTTTCTTATATAGCGGGCTTACATTTGCTATCCTCCAATCTGCAGGAACCATTCCAGAATCTATACAATTTTGGAAGATGACAATCAATGCGTCCATTATTCCAATGGCCACCTCTTTCAAAACCCTAGAATTTATCGACTTTTAGTCCCATTAATTTTGCTAGTACTGTTTTTTTACTAATAATAATTTCTCTAAGTTCCTCATTCTCGTCACACCCTTGGTTTTCTCGTATTTGTGGGAGGTTTTTGTGTCTTCCTCCGTGAAGGCAGAAACAAAGTACTTTTTAAATTTCTCAGCCGTTTCCTCATTCCCCATTATAAATTCTCCCGTCTCTGACTGTAAAGGACCTACATTCACCTTCGCCAGTCTTTTCCTTTTCACATCCCTATAGAAGCTTTTACAATCCGTTTTTATACTTTTAGCTAGCTTGTGCTCATATTCCATTGCCCCTTTCTTTATCAATTTCTTGATCACCCTTTGCTGATTTCTAAAAAGATCCCAATCCTCAGGCTGACCGCTTTTTCCGGCAACTTTATAAGCTTCCTCCTTTGACTTAATACTCGCTTCAATTCATTTTGTCAGCCATGGTCGGATCACTTTACCACTTGGGTTTTTATGCCCTAGAGGAATAGATGTTTGCTGCAAATTATGCATTGTTTCCTTGAATGTTAGCCATTGTATGCCCACCTTCATACCTTTTAGTGTAGTCTCCCAATCTACCATGGCCAACTTCTTCCTCATACCCTTGTAGTTTCCGCTGTTTAGATTGCAGATCTTAGATTCAGATTGGACTACATGACTCTCAAACTTAATGCAAAGTTCAATCATATTATGATAGCAAAATACTGCAGATGTTGGAAATCCGAAATTACAACAGAAAATGCTGGAAAAACTCAGCAGGTCAGGCAACATCCGTGGAGAGAAATTTGAGTTGACGTTTCGGGTTGAACCCTTCTTCAAAACTGGAAAGAAAAGAAACTAAATCGAAGGCAGGGCTGCGATCGGACAAAAGAATAAAAGAAACAAAAGAAGTAAAAGAGATTAGAAGCTAGACGAGATGGTAATAGGCTGGGATTAGGTGTAAAGTGTACTGGCAGGGCAAAAGATAGCTGCCAGGTGTGAGAGAGAAACAAAAGGAAAGGGGGGGGGGAAAGGAGTGGAACAATTACAAGAGAAAATGAAATGGGGGCCGGGCTTATGATCTGAAATTGTTGAACTCGATATTGAGTCCGGAAGACTGCGGAGTGCCTAATCGGAAGATGAGGTGCTGTTCCTCTAGTTTACGTTGAGCTTCCGTGGAACAATACAAGAGGCCAAGGACGGTGTTTCTTTTATTCTTTTGTCCGATCACAGCCCTGCCTTCGATCTAGTTTCTTTTCTTTCCAGTTTTGAAGAAGGGTTCAACCCGAAACTTCAACTCAAATTTCTCTCCACGGATGTTGCCTGACCTGCTGAGTTTTTCCAGCATTTTTTGTTGTTATTTCAATCATATTATGGTCACTTGTCCCTAAGGCCCCTTTACCACAAGATTTTTGACTAGCCCTTTCTCATTACACAGTACCATATCCAGAATAGCCTGTTCCCTGGTTGGTTCCTTCACATACTGATCCAGGAAACCATCTTGCATGCATTCCAAGAATTCGTCCTCCACTCCATTAGTGGTAATTTGATTTGCCCATTCACTATGTAGATTAGTGTTCCCCATGATTACCGGTTTGCCCTTGTTACATGCACTTCCAATCTCTTGATTGATACTGTGCCCCACATTACCATTACTGTTTGCTGGCCTATACATAACTCCTACCAATGTTTTCCGCCCATTGCTGTTTCTTAGCTCCACCCAAACTGATTCCAGTTCTACATCACGATCTGCCAAGCCAAGATGTTTTCTCTCTACCGTACCAATCTCAACCCTTACTAACAGCGCTACGCCACCTCCTTTTCCTTTTTGTGTTTCCTTCCTAAATGTTGAGTTGCCTGGAACATTCAGTTCCCAACTTTGGTTACCCTGCAACCATGTCTCTGTAATGGCAATTATATCATACCCATTTACTTCCATTAGTGCCATTAATTCATCCACGTTGTTGCGAATGCTATTTCCATTTAGATAAAGTGCCTTCAACTTTGCCTGTTTAATATTTTTCTGAAACTTTGACCCTCTTTACTGTTGGCCTTTGTTTCTGCTCCCTACTAGTTTTGCTGACTACTTTTCTGACTTGCACTTCCAGCTTTGTTTCTCTCCGTTCTGGGCCCACACTTAGGTTCCCAGCCCTCTGACAAACTAGTTTAAATCCTTCCCAACAGCACTAGCAACCGCCCCCCCCGCCACCCCCGCCCCCCCCCCCCCGCGAGCAAAAGGTCACGCGATATAGCAAAGATAATGGCCTGTAAATAGAGAAGTAAATTTCCTCTGATGAGGCTTAATGCTTAACTGTTTGACCCGACTACATATCACTATTCTGTTCTTTTTGACTTACCATCGGTTTTGAACTTCATGTCCTGGTCTAAATAATAGCAATAATAATATTGATCATAACGATAATAATAATAATAATCGTAATAAAGAATGTTAAATGATAGTTCGCAGCATTCCATGCAGTAAATGCAAAAACGGGTTAGCAGAAACTACAAACAATAAATTATTTGTTTCTTTGAGGGGGCAAATAATCATTTTACAGGTTTTTACCTGTCTCGATGTCGATTAGCCTTTGTTCTGTTGAGAAACACTCACAATCATGTTCAAAGAATGCCATAACTGACCGATGTGTTGTCTATACTGGCATGAAATGATCGGGTTTGTAACTCAGTGACTTTGATATGACAAGAATAAAAAGTATAATCGTCCGTTAAATTGACGTTGTTTTTTCAGCACAGAATATATGGAGAATTTCTGTAGCATTAGTATAGAGTCAGAATGCAACGTTATATTATTGATAGCGAATTTCCGTTAACTGGAGTGGAACATTACTTGCTTTCTTTCATTTACAGGCACCATCCTGCAACTGTAAATTATAGTTCTTCAAGGCTGCCTTTATTGTTTTTTAAAAAGCAAACACTCTGCGCTTTTATAGTTCAGTCGAAATAAATCATCACCAGCATGTTTAACTTAAAATGTAAAGCACAAATGTTTTTCAGCATTCTGGGAGCAAAATCTTAAATAAAATACAGATACTCAATAACCATATTCACACTTTCATGCAACGTAAAAATATTGATTCTTGTAATGAGTTATGAACTCAGAAATTGCCAAATGTTATGTGATATTGTCCCATAATATGACAGTGTCATTTTTTAATATTATTTCCATTGTGTGATAGTTTAAATCAGTTCTTAACCAAAAACAGGGTTAAAATATCTAAACAAAATGATGCATGTGTGTATACATATATAAAACAATTAAGGCAATTAAAACAGCCTATGCTTATAGATACTGACACTGAAACCAGACATCACACAGACACATATTTAAGAAAGACTTTCAAACAAAAGAAATCCAATAGAAACATTCGTAACATTCTTAATGTTAAGGCATCAGCACATTTTCACATTCACACACACTTCCCTACAGACTGGCATTTCTGCAGCCTTTTCCTTTTAAAAGTTCTTGCTGTGAGCTTTTAACTTATTTACCTTTTTCCTTACCCTTCTGTTACACCTCAAATGTCAAACCCAAGGCATTTCTATACAACTCTTTCACAGCCTTTGTCTGCTTTGAAAGTACAGATGTTAATCTCTCCTCCTTCTGTGCGTTACTTTTCAACATTTCATTCTTCAACCTCACAGAAAGATTTAATTAGTCCCGCCTTGCAGCCTGCAATTTATATTTAAGTTCCAGCTTGTCAACCCTCCCTTATAGCTAGGTGTTTCTTGTTTTGTTATCCTCATTTTTGATCCATAATGAGATGGTCTTTTGTTACAAATTCTAAATTCACCATTGACAATAGCCTGCGATATTTCCTTTATGTTCGAGGTTCATCCTGAATTCCGCATCCTCATGTTTGAGTTTGTTAAGATCGGCGCAATTATTTCTCTCTTTGAAGAAGAAGACAAGGGCCCCCAATTTCCAGTCATCAGCCTTGAGGTACTAATCTTTCACCAATGCTCCAGCTAACTAGCCTTTTATATATTTTCGTTTTGTATAATTAAGGGTTGTTGTGAAGTCAATTTATGCTTCACTTCCTTGCTTGGTTTAATAGAAAATTTCCGTCATTCGCTATATTAGAGTTACCGCTCATCTGGATATCACCTTTAACTGTACACCGGTAACCCTCCTCTTACTTTGCGTTTTAAACACTGTCCTCCGTGATTACTGAGGTAAACATTCAATAAACGCTATCTCTTCGTGCCCCACGTTGCTTACGCTAATATGTGGGGTGGATTAATCTCACTTGCCGGTAAATAAAGAGTGCTGCCACTAGACACGATAGAGATAGTTTTGTTGGCCTAGTTAAACATATATGTTACCAACAATGACAAAAAATACACCAAAATATGAATGTAACATTCACAGGTATAAACAGTACCAACTCAATATCTGTGGCCAGGACGCAAAGAATCGTTCTCCTATCAATGGAACGGATGTCCCCAATAGCCCTAAGAGCTCCACCTAACTGTGGGCTTGACTTTCCTTATATTAGTTTTATTTTTCTGCATGTCTTGCACAATTCCACCAGCCCCGCCACCTTTATGGCCATCTACAGTACCATTCTATGCTAGATAGATATATGTCTTATATTGACATCTATATACAGTGTCTGGATGTCTGATGATGTCAACCACCAGGACATGGGCTGCATAAAATCACACGGCCGGCTCAAGAGGAACAGCTTATTGAGCAGACCATCAGGCAGATGACACACTAAACTTCCCTTTTCCCATTTTAGTTGGTGTAGTTGCAGCTTTCCAGCTGTTGTAATGGTAGCTTTTAGTCATAAACTAACCTTTGCTGTCCAGTTTAGCCTTTTCTCCCAAGCCATGCGGGATGATCGCAATGGGTTCACAGTTTCCAATCTGCAGTTATCAGTACCTACATTTAACGGGGTAGAAATTGGTCTGAGGTGGTATGGAAAAACGGCCGAATTTCATGGGACGTCACTTATTTGCCCCACCCGATATTAAGTTCAGTTGAAGTCAACGGAACTCAATTATGAGCGGGACATTTAAGGGGCGGCCCATATGATACCTCCCATCTTGTGCTCTAGTGCCCAAGGCGAAGATCTACCCTATTTCACTATATACCTGAAATTTGTAGCATTTTAATCAATTCCGCTTTTTCTGGAAAAAAAAGTAAAAACTGTCAAGTTATCAATATCAGTAAAAATACAGATTCTTCTCTGATTTATACATATGATTTTCGATCTGCTCACCTGAATCGCTGTGAAAATGGAAGGTGCAATTTTTCACAATATGCACTCAAGGCATAGCCCATGAACATTCAAAACAAAAAGCCTGCAGAGCTAGACAAGGTTTTTTAGAGTCTCTTCGTCAAATGTTGTAAGTCCCGAGGTTCTCGCCAGTTCCTTGCAAAATCAGATGTGTACAGAGTTTCTTACAACTGCAGATAATGCGGAAACACGGGAGGATTATTTAGCAGCAACCCGAATTAAATCACACACCTTACAGATTACGTGAAATAAATGTGTATAGTATCCATTTGCTTAAGTAAAACAGTGTTTAATAAAGCAGCTATTGTTATATAGCGACGAGTCTTACGGATTTGGACCGATTATCTGACGGAATTTTACCCAGGATTGAAGTTAACTATTGCAGCTGCAGTATCATAGCTGCACGATTCTAAAGCGACAAAATGGAGTACAAATTCGTGTTGGGTGCTACTGCATAACGAGCAGCATCGCATGGACCACCTATTGTACATCCGTCTGATATTCAGATCAAACGAAGGCAGTGGAATTGAATATCGGACAAGCCATATAATGAGCGGCTGACGTAGTAGCGTCCGTTTATTGCTACTGTCGACAACGAATTTCTACCCCATGAAATATATCACAAACATCCAGGAGAAGAGAACATTTTTGATATGTTTACAGAAAGGGCAGCGGATTTTTCAAAGATTTAATGAAAGATATAAACTTTTTTAACAAGAGCTTTTCTGAAACCCAAGTTAAGGCAGCAACAATAAAGCTGCGGAAAAACAGTTCTATTTCGCCTTCTATCCACCTTGGGAATAAGAAAACGGCAGTTAAACTCTTAGTGCCGAATTGACTCGAAGCTGATACGTCTGTTGGTGGAATGTTGGAACCGTGTAAACCCTCTGCAATCGATTTTCTAATCTTAAACCCTAGGCAGGCAGATGCACTTTAATCTAGGTCACTGTTGATGCTTTTCTAGCTAGGATACACGTTAATTATATTTGGAGGGAGTTAAATGTCACGAGGGGATGGTATTCTTTCCAGGTCGTCAAAGGTAATCTGCAATTAAAATTGTGTCCTCGCTGGCCAAGCAATGGAAGGTATTGCAGTTCTTTGTGCCACTATGAGGCGTGATTTTATTTGATCACACCGATTAATGACATCATGTAAAAATAATTGCTGGCTATTTAAATGTAGCATTTAATCCAATTAAATCGTACTGGACGCAGACTGTGTTAATACAACACATAAAACAATTGGGCAGCTGTTTACTCAGTCAACTATGAAAGCAACGTACATCGGTAGTCGTTTTCTGAATTTAATGTATCTGCTGTATTGAAAATGACAACGAAATCAAAGCAATTCGAAATAGTATTTGGTGGTATCCAAAAAGCCATATGTTAAGTGATGCTAATGAAAACCGTATTATGCTTTTCAGACATAATATATCTATCTTTGCTTTACTAATAGGGTTAGAAGATTATTGTGACTAAAATCGAATTTGCCAAACATTGTAGAAGTTCAGGAGGTAAAATAAATGAAGCGGTCGTCTCAATTGAAACGATATAGAGAGACTGGTTCACCTATATTGCAAAAGCCCGGCACTTCAAAGTAAATTAATTAATGTGAAGTGCATTCGGACGTTTCTTAGATACGTGAGAGGGCATTGCATTAATTGAATTACATCTTACTTCTTCTATATGTATAAAAAATAATCACTTAAATTATAAATCCCTCTGAGCATGCTGTACATACATAGAAAGAAAAAAGTTAGCAACACTGGAAAATGGCAGATAATTTACATATTCTCATCGGGCTTGAGCAGAATTAAAACTGGTAAAGAAAATTGTATTAGAAGCTGTAGTATAGGTAACAGTTGCAGCAGATTAGCAACTGAATACGTGCAAACTGTAATCTGTGTTCAATAATATAAATTGTAACGAATTTGTTACTATTACTTGTCAAAGGTAGTGTATCTATTAACACGATATAAGGAGCAGGAACGTGTAGCGTTGCTACCGTCAGAATGTGCTGTATCATGGGCAGAGTATAGGTAGAGTTGGGAAGAACAAATCGCATGGGAATTGCTCCCCACAGACGCACGTATATCTGTAATATTCATGGATGTCTACAAGATGGAAACTCAACTCAGCATTCCATGTTTTGCAAACGAACCTTAAACATAAATAACATTGTTCCGATTACATCGAGTTTACAACGTTATTTTTCCATCGTCAGTTGATAAAAATAGCACTTTGGTGCCGCAGAGTCAAGGAGTGAAAGGGTGAGAGCATAAATAAAACCAAAATAATGCTCACTTTCTCTTCTGACAGAGCATTCACTTCGCACTTGCATAAGCTTCACAGCAAGTGCACTTAGTATAACTTAAGCAGCTGCATCCAAGATTGTATTAGACTAAGTGGCGGGATCTTTGTGAAGTTTTAAGTTTATTTTTGCCTCCTCCGTGTTGCTTGGATAATTCTTTATCAAATTCCTTTGATTGAATAATGCTGATTAATTTTGTGGCAAGAAAAACTTAATTGTTTCCTTGGGGTGCAGTTTCAGTGACTTTCCAGGAGTTCTGCAAGTTGATATTAACTACATGACCAACAAATAGGCTAAATGGGTAGAACTGCCGACCAGGTATTGTCAGCAAACATCCTGAGATGGCGCACAATAAATTATCAAACTCGGAATAGGTAGGCACAGCTTATGCAAGCTTCCTTCACGCGCATGAAATTGCTCTTGATGCATCTGCATCCTGACAATCTAGCCAGTCCAGCTTTATGCACTGGGTATTGATCAGCTACTGCAGCAAAGGTTAGGTCGATCCTATGATCTTCATGGTCTGTATAGCTCAATTCTGCAAAAACGGTGCAGTTACCAACGGTGCCATTACAAATTGCTGCGATTGACACGTTTTTCTATGTAGAATTCGAAGCCCATGAAACGATATCAATGTAGAAGCAGAGAACTGAATTCTGCAGTCAGCGCTTCTGGTGCACTCTGGGATTGCATGTATTGGAATTTCTGCAAACTCACCAAGCGATCCTTACGACCAATAAAATCAATGTTTGGTACATCACTCGGGATGCGTGCCTAATTTTACAACATTCACAGCCAGCGTGCGCCACGTGGGCTACAGGAAAATTCCCATCCAAGATATCCTTGATCTTAATTTAATTTTCAGGGCAGAGAAAAAAATTGCAAACCGTTTTTCTCCAAGGAATATTACATTCTTCTTTTAATTCCTTCTCCTTTTCTGCAAAGAACCAGAAATAATGTTTTATTTAAAACAGACCCATTCAAGAATATTCTCTTTTCAGCCAGACAGAAAGTAGCCAGAACTATAAGTTACCTATATAAGTAACAAGAAAAAGCTATTGCACCACTTTGTGTATATTATAGGACAGCAAATAGTGGGAAGGAGATAGAGGAGCAGATTTGCAACGACATTACTGAGGGATGAATAAACTATAGAGCATTGCTAATAGGACAATCTAACTACCCCAATATTGAAAGGGGCACAGATTGTGTTAAGGGTAGAGAACGGGAAGGATTTCTGAGGTGCTTTCAGCAGAATTTTCCTGATCCGTATGTTGCCTACCCAACGTGGAAGGAGGCATTGCTGGAGCTAGTCCTGGATAATGAAATGGGTCAAGTGGAGAATGTAAAAGTTGAAGAGCATCTTTGGAATAGTGATTGTAGTATCGTAAGTTTTAGATTTTTTAATGGAAAAGGACAAGGAGAAATCTAGAATACAACTACTTAACTGGAGGAGGGCGAATTTCATCGAATTGAGCACTATCTGACCCGTGTAAATTTGATTCAAAGAAAGGCAGGCAAAAATTTACTGGAGCCGAGGGTGGCCTTTAAAATGGAGATGGTTCGGTTACAGTCTAGGTATATTCCCACAAAGGGGAATAGAAGGCAAACAAAGTCAGAGATGCCTGGATGTTGAAAGAGCTGGCGAGTAGGATGAAGCAGAAGAAAGGGGTGTATTACAGATATCAGCTTGAAGATACATGGGAGAATCAGGCAGAATATGAAAAGTACAGAGGAGAAATGAAAAAGGAGGAGCAGAGAGAAAGTACCAGAATGGATTGGGTGCTAAAATAAAGGGGATATCTATAAAGTATGCTCCTATAGAATTTTAAATGCACTAGGATTTATTTGATTGTAGTGAGCTCCGAAGTGTGTTTCAACTACCATAATCGAACACGTCAGAAAGAAATTTGCATGAGCCATGCCACTGACGGAACCTCACATGCAGAAAGAAGTTATGGCAATCGCGAGCGCATTGGTCATTATTTTTCCTCCACTAATGTTCATTTTGACTTTCAACAAGTCTGCGTATGACAGACAGTTTGACATACTTTGGCGTCCGGGTGACATTAGAGGACATCCTAAATCCGGCAGTTCACACAGGAATGTTCCAGCAACTGTTAATAGATAGCATTCAGAAGAAAGAAACCTGACTTACTAGCAATAATTCCCCGGGATACCGTATCATCCATACTGCTGGCAAATAGGGGTGACTTCCGAAAATGCGCTGTGGCACTGCCCGAGAGTTTCCCTTCCATTGACATTAACGAAGCTCTGGGAATTGTTTTGCTAAGTCATCAGTCATCTTTGAGACCCTTGCTGTAGCTTGTGCTCTGGAAAATGTCTGACCATTTCCATTCCTTTGCTCAGGGACTCTGTGGTTAATCGGATCTGCCGCAATTCCCCTAGAAACTGTCAGTCAACTTGATACTGAACGCAATGTAAGAAAGGATGTTTTGGTTCTGTATAAATTCCTACAATGTGGCGGCACAGAGCAATGTTCAACTAATGACTTCATGGGTAGTAAAACAACAATAAATGCTGCACTAAGAAGAGCGATTCTCAGGTTTGCCATTACCCCCATAGGTTGTTTCAACGCTAATTTTCGAAAAGCAAACAATTTAGCAATCTAAACATTGAGCACGTTGCCAGACAGATTTATTGCATATATATCATATGGGTCTTGTTACGAACCTGACATTTTAATAAGATTTTCTTGTTCTGCTAAAGAAAATAATAATAACCAACATCATGCTCACATCATGATCCTTTGGACAATTTACCGTTTGACCAGCTTATCATACAATCTTCTGGATGCATTTCAGGATTAGATTTTTATATCTTCACTTGGATGTTAACGAGCCTCAGAGTGCGGTGCAGAGGAAAACATGTGATGGAGAGGATCCATCCAATTGTCCTTCTGATTCATTTACCGGAAGGAAAATATGATGATTATAACATGCCTGCAAACCCCACTCATTGTCCTTTCCGCACTCCACTCAGGCGATGCTTAAGACGCAACAGGTATAGACCAAAATTTACCCAATCTTTTTAAACACCATTTGGCGAAGAACGCATTACATTGAATTATGCACCTATTACAAAATATTGGAACCTATTGACTTCAAATGAAAGAATAAAGTATACATTTCTTGGGTATGGGTTCAGATATCTCCTCCCTGGATATTCGCTCAGCACTCAGCTTCTGCACTCTAATTTAATTATCAGGAGTGTCACGGTTACTTCTGCAAGATCCATTCAGCAAATTAGACGTTGAGTGCTTGGATACACATTGTACCTTCATTTGAAGCGAAAGTTGAGACGAGATGCCACATTTCTCCCATTAGGCTCTAAACCACTTCCAGGAAAAAGTCAAAGATAATATTGACAAGTTTCAGGCTGCCTATAATCTGCTGTAATGGTGTCAAGATGTAAAACGTTGCGACCAAGGCCTCAGTGATTAAAAATACAAATTTTATCATGAAAATGTGCGATGGCGGTGACTCTGACAGCACTGCGCTATCCATTTGGCATATTTTCTGAACGCTTCAATTATACTATATCATCTAACTTTCACTTACATAATGCTCAACAGAACCTAAAGGATGCATCCCCTGACGTTGTTGACTTGTTACTGTGGCAGTGTCCTCGGCCCAATGATCTTCAGCTGCTTCATCAATGTGCTTCACTCCATCATATAGTCAGAAATGGCGATGCACGCTGAAGATTACACATTGTTTAGTTCCATTCGCAACCCTTTAGATAATCAAACAATCCGTGCCGCATGCAGCAAGAGCTAGACAATATTCAGGCTTTGGCTGATAGATGGCAAGTAATATTTGCGTCACACAAGTGCCAGGGAATGGCCATTTCCAAAAGGTGAGCGCTTAGCCACCTCCCTTTAATATTAGCAGGATTACCGTCGCCGAATCAGCGCCCCCATCAAAATCTTGGGGGTCCCCATTGACCAGAAACTTAACTGGACAAGCCACTTAAATACTGTGGCCGCAACAGCAGATTAGAGGCTGGGTATTCTGCAGCGAGCGTCTCAATTCCTGATTCGCCAAAGCCTTTCCACCATCTACAAGGCACAAGCCAGGAGTGTGATGGGATACTCTCCACTTCCCTGGATGAGTGCAGCTCCAACAACAACACTCAAGGAACTCGACACTCTAGTGTATGTGCCTTTAAGAGCCCCATGTGTGCTGTAATGCCGGTAATGGCCACTCGGGCTATATAAGCCTGTATATTGTGTTATATCCGTTAGTTCCCCTCCAGACTTTGCTTAGTAAACACCTATGAACCAACACCTGTCTTCAGTGTCTCTATCAACACACAAACACAACAGTGGCGACGAAGTGGAAACGGACTAACCTGCAATTCGGCAGCACCTCAAGGCAGCACATCGATTCCTCTGGCATCCAGAAGAATCAAGAAAGTGAAAAAAGCTGTGGTTTCACCAGCTGGCAGGTACTGCGCTAATCCTTCCTGGGCGTCAGGCTGGGGCTCCAGCGGCTGGTTTTACAGCTGGGCCAAGCAGCGAAAGTGGAGGCAAGCAGTAACAGACGGGGAGGGAGCACTCGGGAGACGGCCGGCGCTGCAAAAAGATCGGCGTTCAGACCTAGAGAGAAAGTCCGGCGGGAACGAGTCTCCAACTGTAAATAAATAAATAAAAAAAGAACAGAAACCGCGGGAAACAGCGTTGTCATCGGCAGCAGCGGCGGGAAGCACCATATCTTTTCTGCAGAAAAGAAAGAAAAGCGCGGGAAGCGCCATATCTTTTCTAAGATGCCTAAGTCTGGCAATATTGATGCTTTTGATAGCGAGATAGAGGATTGGACCACATATGTGGAAAAAGTGGAGGTATATTGCACTGCAAATGGAATAGAAGATGAAAAAAAGCTTCAGTACTGCTGAATCTAATGGGCGCAAAGACATACAGGCTGTTACAAAATTTAATCACTCCGGCCAAACCAAAGGACAAGGATTTTAAAGAAATTGTTGATACCCTACAGGAGCACTTAAACCCAACACCGCTGCTGATAGCGGAACGATTCAAATTCTTCAAGAGAAATCAACACAAGAATGAAAGTAACGCTGATTACCTCACCGAATTAAGAAAGCTATCAAAACACTGCCAATTCGTGGCAGGACTAGCAGATTATCTTCGAGACAAATTCGTCTGCGGTCTCTTAAGTGAAGGTACACAGAAAAGGCTGCTTTCTGAAAAAGATTTAACAGTGGTCAAGGCTTTCAGTATGGCTGTATCATACGAAGCAGCCACAAGAGGAGCTGCAGAAATACAACAAAAGACACAGGACTTCGGCACCCATGAAATGACACAGGGTTTCGAGAGATGTTATCGCTGTGGCAGATCCACCCATGACCAGAGAGACTGCTGGTTCAAGGACAAAGCATGCAGGCAATGCGGAAAGATTGGACACATTGCATGGGTATGCCGATCTGGACAAAATAAATCCACAGACAGGAAAAAAAAAATCAATAAAGAAAAGTACAGAAAGGTACAAATGATGAAGGACAGTAGCTCCGAAGACCAGAAGAGCGATAGTGACTCCGAAAACAAGAGACAAAGCTGTCTGAAATTACATAATGTACTTGCCAAAGATGATTACCAGACCATTTGGGTTACCCTCACGATAGCAGGGTCCCCAGTTAAAATAGAGCTAGATACAGGATCAGCTCTGACCGTAATAAATCGACGGGATTACGAGAGGCTATTTCCGCATATACCTTTAAAAGACACATCCATTATCCTAAAAACATATACGGGGCAGAAAGTATACCCCAAAGGGAAAATAAGGGTGCCTGTTGTATACAACGGCAAGGAAATACAAAAATTGTATTTATACATTCTACAAGATGGTGGCCCACCGCTGTTAGGACATGAATGGATCAGAAAAATACGTTTAGACTGGCACTCCATTCAGGCACTGACGGTGACCAGTAAGAAAAAAAACGATGATGACGTCATACCTGAACGATTAAAAGACATCTTGGCCAACGCCAAAGAAGTGTTTCAAGAGAAACTAGGAACCTTGAAAGGCATCACCGCCTCAATAAAAGTGGAAGATGCAGCAATTCCCAAGTTTTTTAAAGCAAGACCAGTGCCATACGCAATTCGTCCAGCAGTCGAGGCAGAGCTGGAGAATTTGGAAAATGCAGGCGTATTATCCAAAATAGATTGGCGCGAGTGGGCAACACCCATCGTTCCAGTCATGAAGAAAGCATTGAATAATGATAAATATGAAGAACAGAGAAAAATTCGCATCTGTGGAGACTTCAAGGTGACGGTAAATCTGGTCCTTCACATGGTACAGTATCCTCTTCCGAGGATAGAAGATATGTTTGCCTCACTAGCCGGAGGGAAACGTTTGACCAAAATTGACTTGGCACAGGCATATCTACAGATGGAGGTTGAAGAGGCCTCTAAAAAATATCTCACGATAAATACACACAAAGCTCTGCACCAGTACAATCGACTGGTTTTCGGAGTAGCATCCGCTCCAGCTATCTGGCAAAGAGCTATGGAGCAAGTCCTCCAAGGGATTCCGGGTACTCAATGCTAACTAGACGACATCCTTGTAACAGGAGAAAACGACAACGAGCACCTTGCCAATTTGGAGCAGGTGCTCACTAGGCTGAGAGAACGGGGCCTACGAGCAAATCGCCCCAAGTGCGAATTTTTCCAAAATCAAATATCATATTGTGGCCACATAATTAATAAGGAAGGGTTGCATAAGTCACCTGAAAAAATTGAAGCGGTCATAAAAGCCCCAGCACCTGAAAATGTTTCACAATTAAGGTCGTACCTGGGATTAATAAATTAATATCATAAATTTTTGCCGAACTTATCAACTCTTCTACACCCTCTTAATGAACTGCTACAAACAGGAGTAATTTGGAAATGGCGCGAAGACTGTAAACGTGCCTTCCATAAATGCAAAGACTTAATCACATCCAAAGAAGTTTTGGCTCATTACAACCCATCACTGCCAATCAGACTGGCGTGCGATGCATCCCCTTACGGCATGGGAGCAGTATTATCTCATAAATTCCCTGATGGCTCAGAACGGCTGATAGCTTTTGCGTCATGCTCATTGAACTCAGCTGAGCGTAACTATGCCCAAATCGACAGGGAAGCACTCAGCCTAGTATGGGGAGTGAAGAAATTCAACCATTACCTACACGGACAAAAATGTACCTTGTTGACTGACCATCAACCCCTCATCTCCATACTCAACCCTAAAAAGTGTGTTCCCATTATGACAGCGCAAAGGCTACAGAGGTGGTCCCTTTTTCTAGGGGCACACCAATACAACATAGAATACAAAGGATCAAAACAGCATGGGAATGCTAGCAGTTTATCGCGCCTACCGTTGCCAATGGTAGAAGAGGCACCTACAGTAGACCCAATGGAGATGTTCCACTCAACCATAGTGGAATGTCTACCAGTAGCAAATTCTGCCATTGAAAAGGAAACGAGAAATGACCCGACTCTCTCATGAGTCTACGACTTAATGGTGAAGGGATGGCCAGCACATGGTGAACCACTGTTGCCAGCATTCTTGCAAAGAAGAGAACAGCTGTCAGTATGCCGAGGAACCTTGATGTGTGGATCCAGAGTGGTGATTCCACCCAAACTCCAGGATAAAGTGCTAAAGGAGCTTCACGAGGGGCATCTGGGTGGAGTGAAAATGAAGAACCTAGCCAGAGCGTTTGTATGGTGGCCAGGTATCGATGGAGACATAGAAGAAATGACCAACAGCTGCCTAGGATGCCAGAAGGTCCAAAACGCTCCACCCCAAGCCCCTCTACATCCATGGGAGAGGCCCTCATCTCCCTGGCAAAGGGTACACATCGAATTTGCTGGTCCATTTATGGACTCAATGTTCTTAATCACGGTTGATGCACACTCCAAGTGGGCGGAGGTAATAAAGATGTCCTCCACCACCACGGAAAAAACCATCACAGTATTAAGGACCATATTTGCCAGGATTGGCTGCCGGAACCGATCTGTTCTGATAATGGACCGCAATTTGTGTCCGAAGAATTCAGGAAGTTCTTAAAAAACAATGGGGTTAAGCACTACACATCCGCCCCATACCATCCCGCCACCAATGGATTGGCTGAAAGGTTTGTCCAGACCTTCAAGAAGGCCATAAAGGCCATGGGTAATGAAGACATAAAATTCAGCACAAGGTGGATAACTTCTTGTTCGCATACAGGAATGCAACACATATGGTTACCAACCAAACTCCCGCCATGATGTTCTTCAATAGAAGCCTAAGATGCCGGCTGGGTTTGATCAAGCCCAACATCAGAAGGGACGTGGAGAACCGGCAATTTCAAGGCATGAATGAAAGGCCAACTAGAACCTTCCAGATAGGTCAACAAGTTTTGGCCCGGGACTACCGTACCGAGAAATGGCAGCCTGGAACTATCTGCACACGACTAGGACCACTGATGTATACCGTGGACATCAGAGAAAGCATAATAAGGCGCCATGCTGACCAAATAATAGAGTCATCCGAAAAGGGACAGCCTACACCACAACTCTATATGCCTAACGATGAAGTAGAGATACCCATATCTACCTCCGATCCGGTGATACTGGAACCCGATGAACCCGACACTGGCATTCAAGCCGAATCAGCCTTGCCAAAAGAACCTACTACACCACCAGAAACTACTACACCACCGAGGCGTTATCTGGACTGAGTCAGGAAGCCTCCAGAGAGACTGACTTATAATTAATTAACTGCAGCAATGTGTATATTATTTTTCTTATAACATGTAATTAATAATTACTTAAAATATTATGTACTGGTTAGCTAAAAGGGGAGGAATTGTAGTGTATGTGCCTTTAAGAGCCCCATGTGTGCTGTAATGCTGGTAATGGCCACTCAGGCTATATAAGCCTGTATATTGTGTTATATCCATTAGTTCCCCTCCAGACTTTGCTTAGTAAACACCTATGAACCAACTCCTGTCTTCAGTGTCTCTATCAACACACAGACACAACAGACACCATCTAGGACACAGCTTTCCACTTGATTGGCACCCCATCCACCACCTTAAATATTCACCCAATCTAAACACCGGTGCACCGTGGCTACAGTGTGTACCATCCACTAGATCCACTGCAGCGACAACCCAACGTTTCTTCGACTGCATCTCCCAAGCACATGACCTCCACCTAGAAGGACAAAGGGAGCAGGTGCATAAGAACACCAGCACCTGCAATTTCCCCTCCAAGTCACAGACCATCCTGACTTGAAACTATATGGCCGTTCTTTCATCGTCACTGGGTCAAAGTCCTGGAGCTCTGTCCCTAACAGCACTGTGAGAATGTTTTCTCCTCACGGACTGCAGCGGTTCAAGAAGACAGCACACCACCACCATCTCAAGAGAAATTAGGGATTGGCAATAAATGCTGGCCTTGCCCCCAGAGACGGCCACATTCCATTAATGAACAAAAAATTACCGCAACGATGCCGTCAACTGGTGAGGTGTTACTTATAAAATGTTGTTTTGGGAATGCAATTCGGGATTTACTTAATACATATTTTACCACTGTGTACAACATAGCAGACGTTTTTCTTCAGATCAAGTTGTTTAAGGAGTGTCCATAATAGATTACATCTTACATAAGTCCTTGAAAGGACTGGCTCTATTTCATCAATATATTCTACGCACTTACCTGTCTGTTTTTCAAACGTTTGATTCTCTATAAGTAAGAAACACAATGGTTTCAAAAATAAAACCAATGAAAAGTACAAATCAACACTTTCAACTTGTTCTAGGACAACATTTTCTCACGCCCTGTCTCATTCAACCAGCTTTCAAGAATCACCCCTGCTCCAAACTTTCTATACCTGCCAGATTATCTGCCGTGCCCATTTTGTTGGTAAATTGAAAATCTATCCCACTGACTCAGAAACTCATAGCTCATATAAGTGCAAGTCTCGCTTCTTCTTCTTCGTAACAGAAACTACTCACGAGAGGCACAATCCGTAATACCATTCCATTCCAAACTGAATAACATGTTATTATCCTCCTGGTAACAACTTTTACACATACCATACGCCATCGAACGGCGATTCCACCATTTTTAGATGTGAAACTCTTGTTTCCACCGCTTGATTCTTTGTAACTCACTCATAGGTTATGGCAGCGTAGTGATTATTTTGCTGAGCCAGAAATCCGGAAGCTTGAACAAATAAACCAGACAATGTGAATTCGAATCTCAAATGCAGTCTGGCAATTTAAATTTGGTTTAAAAAAATCTGGAAATAAGAAAGATTGTACCAGTAATAACAACCGTGAAGAATTTGATTGTCATAAAAAATACAACTGGTTTACCTGATTTTCTTCAGGGAAGAAAACTAGTCGGCTGTTGCTGGCCTGCTCCATATGTGGCTACAGTCTCACCAACGTGATGTCTCATTACCGTTCTGTGCATTAGCATTGCCAGCGACTCCCACATCTCGAGAATGGATAATAATAAAAAATGTCCACAGCATTGAATATTTCAGGAAATGTTCCTATAGCCAGCGTTCAGGTACTTTCCTACAGCATCTGCTTTTCCAAGTCTGAAATCTGCCAATTCAGCCAAGGAAATAAAATGCTCCAGCAACATAGCAGTAGGGGTTTTTTTTGGTAAACAGATGTGCCGGTCGGGAGCAGACACAGTCTGCAGGTTCATTTACAGACGTTCATTTAAGCATAGGCCTGTCCATAACCATATATTGTTTTCATCATTAATCCACCTGACACGTGAGCCAAAGGGAGCACTTCCGTATCATACCTAGAAATCTGTAACATAAAGATCCTTTCTGACCATATGTCCTATATATCGATCTGCAATTGGACAGACCTGTCATCGAAGTAAGGTTAGCAGGTTCAATGCACTGTTTAATTCTCCTCAACTTGTAATTAGTAAATGGTAGCCAAATGAAGGGAGGGGCTGATTCGTGAACTGAATGGAGATTTTCCCATATAAGCAGGGGGCATGGCTGAGGTAACAAATGAGTACTTTGCATCTGCTTTCACCAGAGAAGAAGATGCAATCAAAGTAGCAATAAAGGAGCATGTAGTAGCGATACTGGATACGATAAAATAGATAAAGATTAGGTACTTAAAAGTTTATCAGTACACAAAATATCAGATTCACCTGGTCAGCATAGGCTGCATCTTAGATTACTGAGGGAAGTAAGGGTGGAATTCCCGTTGGCTGTGGCCTCAATCCTCCAATCCTCCTTAGATATGGAATCAGTGCCAGAGGACTGGAGGATTGCAAATGTTAAACACCTGTTTTAAAAAGGGGAGAGGAGTGAACCCGACCCCTGCAGGTCAATATGCTCATGGAATGAACGGGACAGTGGCATCTTAACAACGAAAGGGACAGAAAGCACACTGTGCTGAAAAGAGTAGTTAGGTATTAGGACCACTAAATTACTGACCTGGAATTTGGAATACAGGGAATAATTTCAAAATTGTGAGATGACACATAACTCTGAAATGTAATAAACAGTGACAAGGATAATATCCAGAGTTCAGGAGGACAGAGGCAGGCTGTTAAAATGGGCAGGCACATGCCAAATGAAATTTAACGCAGAACAGTGTGAAGTGATAGATTTTCACAGACGTATGCGGAAAGGCAAGATAAACAAAATAGTACAATCTAAAGTGGGGGTATGAAGAGAGAGGCCTCTGGGTGTATGCAGAAAAATCTTAGAAGATGGCAGGATAGGTTGATAAAGCAGGGAAAAATAAACATATAGGACCCTTGGATTTATTAATAGAGGAATAGTGTACAGAGTGAGGCAGTTTTGCTAAGGCTTTATAAAACACTGGATACGTCTCAGCTGGAGTATTGTGTTCAATTCTGGGAACCATACTGTAGGAAGGATGCCACACCCTTTAGTTATATGGAGAGACTGGAAAAGGTGGGGTTGTTCGCCTTAGAGCGGAGAATGTTACCAGAGATAACCGACTTTAGTTATACGGAGAGACTGGAGAAGGTGCAATTGTTCGGCATAGAGTGGAGAATGTTATGAGTGAATTTGATGAAGCTTTTCAAAACCAGGAACGGTTTTTATACAGTAGTTAGGGAGAAGCTGTTTCCGTGGCAGAAGCGTAGGGAACCAGAGAACAGATTTAAGTGAGATGCAAAAGAACTAGAGGCGAACTGAATAATTATTTTTTACAGATTTAGTTGTGATCTGGATTGCATTGTTTGAAAGGATGGTGCTAGCAGATTCAATCGTAACTTTCAAAAGGGAATTGGATATATACTTGAAGGGAAAACAATTACAGGGCTATGGAGACCGAGGCGGCGAGTGTGATGAATTGGTTTGCTTTTTCAGAGAGCCGGCACAGGATTGATGGGCCGCATGGCCTTTTTCCATGCTGCATCATTCTATGATTCTATGATGCAAACACAATCCCAGAGAAGTATGCCTAGCTGGCACTTACGGGAAATTCTGAGTTCAAAGTGGGCATGGAGTGGTGAATTAAAGTGACAGGCCATTCCCACTCTGACCTCTCCGTTTTGGGCCTCTTAACCTGTTCCAATGAAGCTCAACGTAAGCTCGAGGAACAGAAACTCCTCATCTTTCGATTAGGCACTTTACAGCCTTCATGAATTAACATTGAGTTCAACAGTTTCAACAAATAAACTCGGCCCCTATTTTTTCACACGGCAGCTGTTGATGATTCTGCCATTTCTATTTGCACCTCTTCTAGGATCATCTTTTGTTTCTTCACTTGTCCCATTACATCTCCTTTTGCTTTGTACTATTATACCTTTTGTCATTTAATCACTCTTGCGTTCCACCCTCTCACACACGTTCCCTATTGTTCTTTTCTCCACACCACCCTTTCTCTGCCCCTGCATTTGCTTAAAATCTATTATATCTCTACTGTTTTCCATTTATAGAACATAAGAAGTAAGAGCAGGAATAGGCCATATGGCCCCGCGAGCCTGCTTCGACATTCAATAAGATCATGCCTGATCATCCACCTCAACCCCACCTTCCCACCCAATCTCCATATTCCTTGATTCCCCTAGAGTCCAAAAATCTATCTATCTCAGCCTTGAATGTATTCAATGACTCAGCATTCAGAGCCCTCTGGGGCAGAGAATTTTAAAGGTTCACAACTTTCTGAGTGAAGAAATTCCTCCTTATCTCAGTCTTAAATGGCCTACCCCTTATCCTGAGACTAGGCCCCCTAGTTCTAGGCACTCCACCCAGGGAAACAACCTCTCAGCATTTACACTGTCAATCCCCTACAAAATTTTGTATGTTTCATGAGATCACTTCTCATTCCTCTAAACTCCAGAAAATATAGGCCCATTCTACACAATCATAGGACAGCCCTCTCTTCTCAGGAATCAATCTGGTGAACCCTCATTTCACCGCATCCAAGGCAAGTATATCCTTCCTTAGAAAAGGAGACCAAAACTGTGCACAGTACTCCAGGTGTGGTCTCACCAAGGCCCCGTACAACTGTACATCCACCCTGATATTCAACTCAGAAAATGCTGGAAATACTCAACAGGTCAGGCAGCATCTGTGGAGAGCGCAACTGATTTAAAATTTCAGGTCGATCACCTTTCTTCATAACTAAAAAAAAGGGAGGGTCAGGTGAAGGGAAATTTAGAAATCTAAACAGAAAGGTCAAGACAATAGAGCAGTGTAGTGATTTGGGTAAAATAAGCAGAGTGTGACATGAAGGGACAGTGGCCTAGAAATTCAATGGGCTGCACCACCCGTGAGTGCCGTAAGAAGGCGCTAAGTGGGTCGGAAGCCACTGGCCATGCCTCCCACTAAATTCAGCGGGACACTAGTGGTGGCGCTAGCCGTTAGCGCTGTGCCACTACCGATGATGTCATCGGTGTGCGCAGCACCCCGCTGATGCCCCGGCCACAATATTAGGAAGCGCCCCCTGATTTACCACCGGACGCTATGTGCGACCGGTTCAGGGGGGCCTACCTGCGGCAGTAGAGGCGCAAATTAAAGGAGAGGTGCGGGGTGGCCATTCTTGTTGCTGGCCGCCTGCCAGCACCTCTCTGCGCTGCCATCCCCAGCCTCCTAAACGCACCCCCCCTGGCGGAGTGCCAGCTGCATTCCAAGAGCCCGGCACTTCTGCTCAGTGCCGGGCTCTTTAGCCGGCACTCACGATCCTCGGGGGCCCAGCTGGGCCCTAGATTGCGCAGAACAAGGCCCCTCCCCTTTAAGTAGGGGAGGAAGGTCTGCAGTACTGCAGTGCGACGTGCCACAGCGTGTGGCACTGCGGCACGTTGCGCTATGATATTCAGTTGCAGCACCACAAGAGGGATGTGGGGCACCTCCACTGGTGCCGCGCTTCCCTCTGGGGCGCTCCAACTGAATTTCCAGCGGGCAGCCGCGAATGCTTCCGGGGTGCTACTGTTAGCGCCCTGGTGTGGCTGGTGCCCCAAACAGGGCTATAGTGAATTTCTAGGCCAGAAAGTTTAATGGTAGAAGTGCAGCAGAGAATAAGGTCAAAGCATGGAATAATGGTAAGAACAATATAATTAAAAGCTCTTTACCTGAATGGACGAAGCATTCGTAACAGGATGGATGAACTAATGGCAAAAATAGAGATAAATGTGTTTGATCTAATAGCCATTACATAGATGTAGTTGCAAGGTGGCCAAGGTTGGGGACTAAATGTTCCAGGGTACTTGGCGTTTCGAAAAGACAGGCAGAATGGAAAAGGAGAGGGAGTAACCCTGATAATAGAGGATGACATAAGGACAGTAGCGAGTGAGGATTTCGGCTCAGAAGATCAGGAAGTTGAATCAGTATGGGTGGAAATAAGGAATAACAAGGGGCGCAGAAAACACTGGTAGGACTGGTATATAGGCCCTCTAAAATTAGCTATACCGTTGGCAAGAATATTAATCAAGAAATAGTAGGAGTTGCAACAAAGGTAATGCAATAATCTTGGTGGACCTTAATCTTCATATAGACTGGACAAATAAAACTGGCAAATGTAATCTGGAGGACGAGCTCATGGAATGCATTCGGGACAGTTTCCTAGAACAATATGTCATGGAACCAACCAGGGAACAGACTATTTTAGCTCTTGTATTGTGTAATGAGACAGGGTTAATTAGCAATCTCATAGTAAAGGATCCTCTGGGGCAGAGTGATCATAATATGATCGAATTTTACATTCACTTTGAGATTAAATTGCCTAAGTCCGAAACTAGAACCTTAAACTTAAATAAAGCCAATTACATAGGTATGAGGGGCGAGTTGGCTAAGGTAGATTGGAAACATAGATTAAAAGGTAGAGCGGTAGATAAGCAGTGGCTAGCATTTAAAGAAATATTTCATAAATCTCAACAAAAATACATTCTGTTGAGAAACAAAAACTCCATGGGAAAAGTGATCCAACCGTGGTGAACTAAAGAAGTTAAGGATAGCATTAGATTGAAAGAAAAAGCTTATAATGTTGCAAAGAATAATAGTAAGCCTGAGGATTGGGAAAGTTTCAGATACCATCAAAGGTTGACCAAAAAATTGATAAAAGTGAAAAAATAGAATATGAGAGAAAACAAGCAAGAAATACTAAAGCAGATTGTAAGAGTTTTTACAAGTATGTAAAAAGGAAAAGATTAGCAAAAAGTAAATGTAGAGGCTGAGACAGGAGAAAATCGGCCAGAAATTCGGATCAGAGGCTTCCCGCGGGTGCAAGCCCCTGACCTGCACTTACCCAGCATGCTGGCCATTGTGATGTGGGACCGTTCAGTTCTTGCGTATTCTGGGGTGCAGTTAGTTCGAAGCGTCCCCTGGGATCACGTGGGCCATGGAGAGCCAATCGTAGCAGCGAATCTCTATTCATAGATTTGAAAGGAAGACCTGTCAAATCTATGAATTAGTGGTCGGCACCAAAACATAACTAAAACTTAAACACATTTTTCTTTTAAATCACTTTTTTAAAATAAGTATGAATTACATAAAGTAACTATTTTAAACAATAACTTAAATTTTTGAAAAATTAATTACAGTTTTTAACGGGGCTAAAAATAAACTTAACTTTCTTTAAAGTTTTTTAAATAATAAACATGTGGAAAAAATGTTTTAATTTTACTTAATTCACCACTTACCTTGTTAAAAGTAGGCCTTGCAACTGCTTTTTAAAAGCGTAGCTGCTGGAGATTTACCCTCCCGGAGAAACGTGTAAAAAAACGGAAGTTACAGGCGTACACGCTGTCTCTCCGGCGCATGTGTTCCATCTGTGAACCCCTTCCTTTAAGGGAACAGAAGTTCCAGTTTCCCGCACATGTGCAGTGCATGCATGAAACCGGCACATTCATTGGCCCTACGCGTGAGTACCCAGCATGTACTCACCCGTGGGGACCCGAATTTCTGGCCCATTATTATGGGGAATAAGGAAATGGCAGAAACGTTAAACAAAAATGCTGTGTCTGTCTTCACAGTAGAAGACACAGAAAACACACCAAAAATGGTGGGGAACCAAGGGTCCAATGAGGGTGAGGAACTTAATGTGATTAATATAAGTAGAGAAAAAGTACTAGAGTAACTAATGGGACTAAAAGCCGACAAATCCCCTGGGTCTGATGGCCTACATCCGTAGGGTTCTATAAGAGGTGGCTGAAGCGATAGTGAATGCATTGGTTTTGATCTTCCAAGATTGCCTAGATGCTGGAGCGGTCCCAGCGGATTGGAACATTGCAAGTGTAACACCTCTATTGAAGAAAGGAGGGAGAGAAAAAACAGGGAACTACAGGCCAGTTAGCCTGACATCAGTCGTCGGGAAAATGCTGGAAACCATTGTTAAGGAAGTGGTATCAAGTCACTTAGAAAATCGTAACATGATTAGGCAGAGTCAACATAGTTTTATGAAAGGGAACTCATGCTTGACAAATTTATTACAGATTTTTCAGGATTTAAATAGCAGGGTAGGTAAAGGGGAACCATGCATGTAGTATATTTGGATTTCCAAAAGGTATTCGATAAGCTGCCACGTAAAAGATTATTACACATGATTAAGGCTCATGGGGTTGTGGGTAATATAGTAGCATGGATATAGGATTGGTTAACGGACAGAAAACTGAGAGTAGGGATAAACAGATATTTTTAGTTTGGCATGCTGTTACTAGAGGGGTGCCGCGAGTATCAGTGTTAGGGCCTCAGCTATTTACCATCTATATTAATGTGCTGGATGAAGGGACAGAGTGTAATGTATCCAAGTTTGCAGATGATACAAAGCTAGGTGGGACAGTAAGCTGTGAGGAGAAAACAAAGAGTCTGCAAAGTGATATAGATCGACTAACTGAGTGGGCAGTAAGTTGGCAGATGGGGTATAATGTAGGGAAATGTGAGTTTATGCACTTTAGTAAGAAAAATTAAGAAAAGAACATTTTTTACATGGTGAGAAACTTTCAAATGTTGGTGCTCAGAGAGATTTGGGTGTCCTCGTGCAAGAAACACAGAAACCTAGCATGCAGGTACAGCAAGCAATAAGGAAGACAGATGGCATGTTGGCCTTTATTGGAAGGGGGTTGGATTTTAAGAGTAAGAAAGCTCTTGACAGATCCTCCCCCTGCTCTGCAGCAGCACCTCTGCAGTGGGGGAGTTCCGCTTTTTGGAGACCCTCCGCCCGCAGGAAACATTTACAATTCTTGAGAATGAAAAAGCAGGCGTAAGGCCTGTTTGTACCAGGATAAGAGTTGCAAAAAAAATGTTAAATCCACTGATATATCATTTAAAAATACTTTAAAGAAAGGTAAGTTTCTTTTCAGCCCTGTTAAAAAATTTAATTATTTTTTTCAAAAAATATATATATTTTTAAATACTTAATTTATGTAATTTAAAGCCATTTTAAAAGTGTGATTTAAAAAAATGTATTTAAAGATTTACTATGCTTTGGGGGTGATTTCCATTCATATATTTGAAAGGTCTACCTGTCAAATGTATGAAGGGATATTCCCTTCTCTGATTGGCTCCCCATGGCCCACTTGATCGCAGGGATGCTGTATACCGCCTGCGCCTCTGGGATAAATGGGCACTGCGCACCGGCACTTTGAAAGGCCCAGCAACAGAAATCTGTGCCTCCTGGGAGCCCTCCGGTCTATTCGCAGATTTTTCAAGATCGACGCCTTCCGCCCGTGGGAGGCCTGCGAACGGAATTTCTAGGCTAACATTGTTCACGCAGAATGAGAGTGACGATCACATAGTTTATATATGTTTTTCTTCATGTACACAGCAGGTAGAATTTTGCTGTATATAAGCGATGCACCACCAAAGAGTACTATTTTAATTCAAATATTTTAATGAAGTTCAGCAATGTTTTTACGCACGAGTCTTTTGCAGAATTTGTTTCACTGTACTCAGTTCTGAAAAGCAAAAACAAAGTCTCGCACTATTACAATTTAGTCTCAAAATTATAATTTTGGCTCCACTACGCTATCGTAGTAAATCCAGGAAAACAGGTTTATTTTAGTGATGTTAGCTCATGGGCCTGATTTTCCAGAAGCCACTCGGTACATACAATATCACACTGATGGTGCGAGAACTCCCAAAATTCCACCACATGCATCAGGAGCTCCATCCCTATCTCAATGATGTAACTCCTTGCTTAATAGCTGAAGTTATTTCAGCCTATAGCAATGTGAAAGTGAGCGTATTGCTATTTATCTTGAAACCTAAGCGAAATATTTTGGGATAGAAATTTATCTTGTACAGTAGGGTAACGCGAGCAGCATCGAATCAACCACACGTTATACCTCCTGCCAGATATTCAAATGTATTAATTTTGATGGAATTGAATATCAAGCAGGATGTGTAACAGGCGGTCAATGCTACACCGTCCTTCTAGCACTGCTGCCGAACAGGAAAGTCATCAAATGACAAAGTGATCCAAAACCTCATGTTATTCCAAAAGTAGCAGGGCAAAATTACTGACAGTACGCCAGAAACATTTATTCAATTTATTTTCAGAATGTTCTGTCTTACGTGCTGGAGAAATGCGTTTCCCTCCTGTAGTATTCCCTATGTTCTTTATTTTTACACTGAGTTTTTCTTGTATTGCAAATTTTATATTTCCTTTATTTTCAGTTAGCCATAGTAGCTTGCAAATAATTAAATTTACCCAGTAGTACTTGCACTAATCAAAATTAATTGTGACATCAAAGCGCAAGCCTGCGCTGATCCCGCAGGAAATTTCAGCAAGTGCTGTATATATTGGTTATTGAGTTTCGCACAACTGCTGCTAAAGAACACGAGGGGAACTGTATAACTTTCTCATGGCAGATTGGCTTTTGAAAAAATTATATTTTGATCGGTCATTGGCAGAAAAATGTACAATAACCCAGAAAACGTTTAAAAGACTGCTAGATGTCAAGATGTTAATAAATAAAGAAAAGAGTGAAATAAATAAGGAGAAGGAAAAGAAAGAAGAATAGAAAGAAAGGAAGACGAAAGAAAGACAGAAAGAAACAACAAAAAAGGTAGAGTATTAATATGTCAACCATGGCAAAATTTTAACGGAATTTTAGCTAACTGCCCATAACTTTATTGTTTGCTTTCATCTAAAACCTTAGTTGATCATATGTTATTTTGTAACAATTAACAATAATTTGAAGAACCTGGATAAATGGGAATGCAAGGCTGCATAAATATTTATACAGATCTGATTACATCAGAATGTAAAAGAGCAAACTTATAAGCTGAAAATAATTCTAATTGATTATAAGTGAAAGGGTTTCTTTTTATACACTTACCCCTTTCTTTCTCGTTGCAGTCTTCTTCTGATGAAGGAAAATAGCATTCATCCATCAAAAAAGAGTCCCCGTGCAACATCAACGGAGTGAACAATCAAATCTCTCAAATGTTTCAACAATTGGGATAAGAATGATGATGGTATTCCACTCATGATTTGAAATTTAAAGAAATATATTGGCTCAAGAATAGCGTTCAGCAGCGTAGCTATCGAGATCGCCGCCGAACTATGAAAAGAATAGGAACTTACCACTTATATGAATGCAAATTGTACTTTGTACACTTATAATATTGAATATCCTGACCATTGAATGCAAATGGTCCACAATCTAGTTCACAAGCCAGGTCTACATTTGCCCAGCATAGTTTTATAATCTTTCTTAAATATGCTAATTATCCAAATGATCATAGAAACATGGAAGATAGGAGCAGGAGTAGGCCATTCGGCCCCTCGAGCCTGCTCCGCCATTCATTGCGATCATGGCTGATCATCCAAATTAAGTAACCTGTCCCTGCTTTCTCCCCATATCCCTTGATCCCTTTAGCCTTAGGAAATATAGCCAACTCCTTCTTGAATATATTTACTGAATTGGCCTCTACTGCCTTCTGTGGTAGAGAATGCCACAGGTTCACCACGCTCTGGGTGAAGAAATTCCTCCTCATATCTGTCCTAAATGGCTTACCCCTTATCCTTAGACTGTGACCCCTGGTTCTGGACTCCCCGACCATCGGCAACTTCCGTCCTGCATCGAGTCTGTCTAGTCCAGTTAGAATTTTATAAGTTAAAATGAGATCCCCTCTCATTCTTCTAAACTCCAGCGAGTATAAGCCCAATAGACCCAATCTCTCCTCATACGTCATTCCTGCCATCCCAGGTATAGGCCTGGTGAATATTCGCTGCACTCCTTCCATGGCAAGAAGATCCTTCCTCAGATAAGGTGACCAAAACTGCACACAATACTCAAGATGTGGTCTCACCAAGGCCCTGTACAACTGCAGCAAGAAATCTTTGTTCCTGTACTCAAACCCTCTCGCTACGAAGGCCAACAAACCATTTGCCTTCTTAAACGCCTGCTGCACCTGCATGCTTACCTTCAGCGACTGCTGCACATGGACGCCCAGGTCTCGTTGCACTTCCCCTTCTCCCAATCTATTGCCATTCAGATAATAATCTGCCTTCTTGTTTTTGACACCAAAGTGGATAACCTCGCATTTATCCACGTTATATTGCATCTGCCATGCTTCTGCCCAATCACCCAACCTGTCCAAATCATACTGGAGTTTCTCGGCATCCTCCTCACAGCACACATGCCCACCCAGATTTGTGTCATCTACAAACTTGGAGATATTACATCTAGTTCCCTCATCCAGATCATTAATATATATTGTTTATAGCTGGGGTCCAAGGACTGATCCCTGCGCTTCCCCACTAATCACTGCCTGCCAATCGGAAAAAGAGCCATTTATTCCAACTCTGTCTGCCAACCAGTTCTCTATCCAAGTCAATACCTTGCCCCAATTCCATGTGCCTTAACTTTACACGCCAATCTCTTATGTGGCACCTTATCGAAAGCCTTTTCAAAGTCCAAATACACCACATCCACTGGTTCTCCCTTATCTATTTTACCAGATACATCCTCAAAACATTCCAGTAGATTAGTCAAGCACTGCCAAGTTGTGTGCAGCGTATTACATCAAGAAGGGCACAAGCGCAATGTACAGCCGATGTTTAAGGGAAGACACGTCCACAAAAGCTGTCAAAACTATGCTACGCCCAAAGAAACTTCTTTCAGTCCCTTCCATTGAAATTACATTGTAAAAACGTTTTAAAAACATTTTAAAATATCTAAAAAGTCTAAAAACTTTTTTAAAATCTTTTCATTACACTGGTAGTATGACTTATTTCATACATCAGCATTTTGTCTTTTCCTTTCATCCAAACTCACAATTTATTAGCCCCTATGTATACAACCTCCTGTTTTGATACTCAGTAAATATCTAGCAGTGTTTTATATCTCCTAGAAGTAATATTGTTGAAATTCAGCAAGACATTCACAGACATATATTCAAGGTTAAAATATATTATTCATACCTTATTTAGGCCAGCAATATATAAATCTATTTTCCGTGTTATAGATGCATTATATTGTTTCAAATTGTTGATGTTTTTTGAGTTGAAGGGACAGAATTGATCACTGAAATCTGATAGATATTCACTTTATTTAACTTTCTTATTCAACTTCCCAAGTAATTAAATTAAACTCGACCAGCAAAATATGTTTCCTCCACTAAAAAGTACACAATGGCCCGTATTTTGCGGCCCCTACGGGTGCATACAATGTGCGCACAGGCCCATAAAGGCCGTGAATGTTCTGGGTTTTCACGCGGGAAGCGCATGCATGAAAACCATGCATTGCGATCTGTCAATAATTTTCTTGACAGATCCAACACATCCCCGGGAAAAGGGCATCCACCGGTGGAGAGTTGGGCTATTTGCCTTGCGAATGCACGTGAAATTCTTACGGCTGGCTTAAGTGTTTATAAAAACATTAAAGTATGTTTTTCCATTATTTATACATTAAAATACCTGTGCATTAAAGTAAGTTTATGTTCAGCCCCTTTAAAACATTTCAATTTATTTTGCAAAAAATAAATTTTTGTTTTAAATATTTAATTAAATTGAATTTTAATTCATTTATAATATGTATTTTGTATTATTTGATGTGTAGATGTATTTTCGGGAGTATTCCCGTTCATGCTTATGGGGTTTCTGTTAGTGAGTCAGTATAATGAACATTTTTAGCAGATTGTCCAAAAAATTGTGTCACCATTCTATTGGCACAAGCGCTTGTGTTGATTATACCAAAGGATACGTTGCAAAAACAATGTTGGCGGTACAGCAGTGTGCATGATGCCCGCCACAGTAGAATGCAATAGTAACCACTTTGCCAACCAACACTGGAGAAATAATGTGACTATTATGACATTTACACTTTGCTACAAAAACTTAAATTAGTGATTTAAATATCGCTAATACATAAAAAGAAACGTCTCAAAGGCCAGTTGAACATTTACAAGATAAATATGTCATGCAATTAAAACACTTATTAGTTTATAGCTCACCCGTATCTCTCAGACATTTTCTTAATTGTTCGATCTCTAGAAAAGCAAAATCAAATAACTTCGGCTGTTTGCTTTGATTTTAAATATGCTATTTGTGATTTGTTCTTTATTCTTATTTTGTTCACCTTCACTAGTTTTATTTTACACTGGAGCTTATAAAACTGAAGGGGTCATGCCAGAGTTATTTATAATTCTGAAGTTTACATATGATAAATAGTATCCCTGATTGGCGAGAATATTAGGAGGGGCCACAAAGTTAGCACACTTACAAAGAAGAAACAAAGTTGAGTTCTAAGAACATGCATTTACACCGAGGGCATGTAGAATAAGGAATTCGGTGTCAAAAACCATGTGGTAGCAAAGTACCTCATTTACTTAAGGTAGCTGCATATAAGATAAACATTAAGGATACCAGAAGCAAGCAGCAGAGAGTATATTTTTAATTTTGCAGCCAAACGTACAAATGGCACTGTGGATCATCTAAGCAAATGAATATCGGACAGCTTATATAACGAGTGGCTGATCCAGTACACCAGTTTCGTACCTGGCTGGCAAGTAGAACATCTATCACAGAGTGTCATGAGACAGTGAGGGCTATATCTTGAAAAGCGCCAGTCCAGACATGATCAGGCCAATGCTACGTTTCTTTACGCTCGAAAAGACGAATTCCAACAGGTAGGCCGCCAATTAAAATTGGCAGGTTTCAACTCTTCCATTAGCCATGAACTTTAACCCGCTATTCATATTGCAGTTGGAGGCTTCCCGTGTGGGAAATGCTTCTGATTCGCAAAGAAGATCCCCGCCTCTCTGGGGCCTCGGGATCCACGGCGACTTGCGTTCCTGGGCATCTCTGGGTACGCGCGGGTAGAGGTCCACGTATCCCAGGGTGCCTGCAGTACGCAAGCACCTCTGTGTTCACGTGGGCCGGCCTAACGAATGAAAGAAGGCGATCCCCATTAATGCTTATGGGGATTCCATATTTATGGAATCCCCATATGCATGAATGGAAATACCCCAAAAAATAAATGTACACATCAAATAAATAAAAAAAATACTTATTTAAAATTAATTAAAACGCCATTTAAAACAGAAAGTAAATTTTTTGAAAAATAATTTTAAATGTTTTAAAGTGGCTGAAAATAACCTTCCCTTATTGTACAGGATTTTAAAATTTAAATGATATAAAATATAAACATTTAAGCTCATTTAAACTTTTACGCTGGTACCAGGTGTAATAATTACACCGGCATTCGCTGGGCCGTAGTTGTGCCCGCGGATGCCCATTACCCGGGGATGCATTGGATCTGTCAAGAAGAATCTGGAAAGATCGCAAGTTCTGGGTTATCGCGTGCACACCAGTAGGGGCCACAAAATATGGGCCATTAAGTGTTGCTGTGCGATCACTTTTGACTAATGTCCAAGGGCTTAATACTGATGTTTGGATCTTGAATTACACAAATGGTTCTGCCTTTATTATATCACCTGTGTGTCGCTATTTTCACTTTACAGTAAAAATAACTAAAAAGCGGCCTGCAGTGAAATTTTAGCAGTCGCTTTTTACATTTTCATAATGGGGACAAAGGTCAATTGCAGTACCTTACCACTCCAGACGAATTACATAGTTCTTAGTCAGGTCTTTGGAACCTCGCAATTCCTGATCTGCACATGGTTTATTGAAAGTACCTAAACCTCTCCACATCTCTTTCCTCCTTTAAACGTTCCTTATAACCTATCTATTTCGTCAACATTTTGGTCATCTGCAAAAAAACCTTCTTATGTGACTTTACATTAAAGGCGCTATATAAATACAAGTTGTTGGTGTTATTGTTATTCCAGGCTACTGTCCTTAAACACTAAGGCATCAAAGTATGTTTGCCACCTGTAATAACTATGATTTTAAGTTTCTTTCTCACTCTCAACATTAGAACTGACAATCATTGTTGAAATAATAGTCGTTCTTCAGTTCCATTCCACAGTACAAATCAAGAGCAAAAGTAATCATCAGGGTAAACAAGTTTAGAGGGCGGGATATAAATGGAATTGGATACACCGACAGAACGCCAATATTCAAGAAAAGAGGGAGACAGAAAGCAGGAAACTATAGGCCAGTTAGCCTAACATCTGTCATTCAGAAAAAGCAGGAGTCCATCAGAGCGGCTGAGCGTGCCTGTGAGGAGTGGGAGCAGTGGCAGCGGCAGTACAAAAAGCGAACCCCAGGACCAGATAGGCCTCAGAGCAGCTGAGCGGACCTGTGAGGAGCGGGAGCAGCGGTGGCAGCAGTACAAAAAGCGAGCCACAGGACCAGGTAGGCCTCAGAGCGGCTGAGCAGACCTGTGAGGAGCGGGAGCGGCGGCGGCAGCAGTACAAAAAGCGAGCCCCAGGAACAGGTGGGCCTCAGAGCGGCTGAGCTGACCTGTGAGAAGCGGGAACAGCAGTGACGGCAGTACAAAAAGCAAGCCCCAGGACCAGGTAGGCCTCAGAGCGGCTGAGCGGAGCTGTGAGTAGTGGCGGCGGCGGCAGTACAAAAAGCGAGCCCCAGGACCAGGTAGGCTTACCAATCCAAGAGCGAAGTGAAAAGCAATTGAAGTGTGGCATCACCAGAAAGCAGGTAAGTGATTGGTTGGTGAGTATTTCTCTCTTTCTTAAACTTTAACTCTGTGGTTTATAGCTTCTAAGGTCTCTGTGGTGTAGCAGGGACTGTTTGTAAACCAGGGCCCTTAAATATATCATTTAACTGTAGTGTAAATTTTGAGATTGATTTGATTTAATTTATTTTGAATTAATTAAAGGGTAAGTCATGGCAGGAGAGCCTGGCCCCGTGGTGTGCTCCTCCTGTGCTATGTGGGAACTCAGGGACACCTCCTGTGTCACTGACAACCATGTGTGCAGGAAGTGTATCCAGCTGCAGCTACTGGCAGGAAGCATTGCGGCGCTGGAGCTGCGATTGGATACATACTGGACCATTCGCGATGCTGAGGACGTCGTGGATATCACATTTAAGCAGTTGGTCACACCGCAGGCAAAGTTTGCACAGGCAGAAAGGGAATGGGTGACCAACAGGCAGAGTAGTAGGCGCAGGCAGGTAGTGCCGGAGTCCCCTGTAGCCATCCCACTACAAACAGATATACCACTTTGGATACGGATGGGGGGGATGGCTTACCAGGGGAAGGCAGCAGCAGCCAACTTCCTGGCACCAGGGGTGGTTCTGCTGCACAGGACGGGAGAGAAAAGAGTGGGAGAGCTATAATGATAGTGCATTCTATTGTAAGCGGAATAGATAGGCATTTCTGCGGCCGCAAACGAGACTCCAGGATGGTATGTTGCCTTCCTGGTGCAAGGGTCAAGGATGTCTCAGAGCGGCTGCAGACCATTTTGGAAGGGGAGGGTGAACAGCCAGTTGTCCTGGTGCATATAGGTACCAACAATATAGGTAAGAACCGGGATGAGGTCCTAAAAGATGAATATAGGGAGTTAGGAGGTAAGTTTAAAAATAGGACCTCAAAGGTAGTAATCTCAGGATTGCTACCAGTGCCACATGCTAGTCATAGTAGAAATAGAAGGATATTTCAGGTGAATACGTGGCTAGAGGAATGGTGCAAGGGGGAGGGATTCAAATTCCTGGGATATTGGAACCGGTTCTGGGGGAGGTGGGACCATTACAAAACGAACGGTTTGCACCTGGGCAGGGCCTAGGGGGCGTGTTTGCTAGTGCTCTGGGGGAGGGTTTAAACTAAAATGGCAGGGGGTTGGGTACCTGAGCGGGGAGGCAGGGGAAATGGAAACAAGGATAAAAGCAAAAAACAGGAAGGAGAAAACAAAAGTGGCAGACAGAGAAATCAAGGGTTTAAATCAAACATGGCCACAGTAAATAATAATTCTAAAAGATCTAAGAGCGTTAAAAAACAAGCCTGAAGGCTTTGTGTCGTAATGCAAGGAGCATTCATATTAAGTTGGATGAATTAGCTGCATAATTAGAGGTAAACGAATATGATATGATTGGGATTACGGAAACATGGCTCCAGGGTGGCCAAGGCTGGGAACTCAACATCCAGGGGTATTCAATATTCAGGAAAGATAGGCAAAAAGGAAAAGGAGGTTGGGTAGCATTGCTGGTTAAAGAGGGGATTAACACAATTGTAAGGAATGATATTAGCTCTGATGATGTGGAATCTGTATGGGTAGAACTGAGAAATACCAAGGGGCAGAAAACGTTACTGGGAGTGGTATATAGACCTCCAAACAGTAATGCGGAGGTCGGGGATGGCATTAAAAGGGAAATTAGAGAAGCGTGCAATAAGGGCACAGCAGTTATCATGGGTGACTTTAATCTACATATAGATTGGGCTAACCAAATTAGTAACAATACTGTGGAGGAGGAATTCCTGGAGTGTATACGGGATGGTTTCCTGGACCAATATGTCGAGGAACCAACTAGAGATCAGGCCATCTTAGACTGGGTATTATGTAATGAGAAAGGATTAATTAGCAATCTTGTTGTGAGAGGCCCCTTGGGTCGGAGCGATCATAATATAATAGAATTCTTCATTAAGATGGAGAGGGAAGTAGTTGACTCAGAGACTAGGGTCCTGAATTTAAATAAAGGAAACTATGATGGTATGAGGCACGAGTTGGGTAGGATTGATTGGGGAATGTCACTCAAAGGGTTGACAGTGGATAGGCAATGGCAAACATTCAAAGATCGAATGGATGAACTACAGAACTTGTTCATCCCAGTTTGGCATAAAAATAAAACATCAAAGTGACTCAAACATGGCTAAAAAGGGAAATTAGAGATAACATAAGGTCCAAGTAGATGACATTTAAATTGGCCAGAAAAAGCAGTAAACCTGAGGATTGTGAGCAGTTTCGCATTCAAAAAAGGAAGAGAAAGGGATTAATTAAGAGGGGGAAAATAGAGTATGAGAGTAAGCCTGCACGGAACATAAAAACTGACTGTAAAAGCTTTTATAGATATGTGAAGAGAAAAAGATTGGGGAAGTCAAGCGAAGGTCCCTTGCAGTCAGACTCATGGGAATTTATAATGGGGAACAAAGAAACGGCAGACCAATTAAATACACACTTTGGTTCTGTCTTCACAAAGGAGGACAAAAATAACCTCCCAGAGATGTCGGGGAACATAGGGTCTAATGAAAGGGAGGAACTGATAGAAATCAGTATTTGTAGGGAAATGGTGTTAGAGAAATTGACGGGATTGAAGGCCGATAAATCCCCAGGGCCTGATGATCTACATCCTAGGGTACATAAGGAAGTGGCCCTAGAAATAATAGATGCATTGCTGGTCATCTTCCAAAATTCGATAGACTCTGGAACAGTAGCCAAGGATTGGCGGGTAGCTAATGTTACCCCACTGTTCAAGAAAGGTCGTAGAGAGAAAACAGGGAATTACAGACTGGTAAGCCTGACAACGGTAATGGGGAAAGTGCTAGTGTCCATTATAAAAGATGTAATAGCAGAGCACTTCCAAAACTGTGACCGGATCGGACAAAGTCAACATGGATTTACAAAAGGTAAATCATGCTTGACTAATCTACTGGAATTTTTTGAGGATGTAACTGGTAAAATAGATAGGGGAGAACCAGTGGATGTGGTGTATTTAGAATTTCAAAAGGCTTTCGATAAGGTCCCACATAAGAGATTAACGTGTAAAGTTAAGGCACATGGGATTGGGGGCAAGATATTGACTTGGATAGAGAACTGGTTGGCAGACAGATGGCAAAGAGTTGGAATCAATGGCTCTTTTTCCGATCGGCAGGCAGTTAATAGTGGGGTACCGCAGGGATCGGTCCTTGGACCCCAGCTATTCACAACATATATTAATGACCTGGATAAGGGAACTAGATGTAATATCTCCAAGTTTGCAGATGACACAAAGCTGTGTGGACGTGTGCGCTGTGAGGAGGATGCCAAGAAACTCCCGTATGATTTGGACAGGTTGGGTGATTGGGCCGAAGCATAGCAGATGCAATATAACGTAGATAAATGCGAGGTTATCCACTTTGGTGTCAAAAAACAAGAAGGCAGATTATTATCTGAACGGCAATAGATTGGGAGAAGGGGAAGTGCAACGAGACCTGGGCGTCCTTGTGCACCAGTCACTGAAGGTAAGCATGCAGGTGCAGCAGGCTGTTAAGAAGGCAAATTGTATGTTGGCCTTCATAGCGAGAGGGTTTGAGTTCAGGAACAAGGCTGTCTTGCTGCAGTTGTACAGGGCGTTGGTGAGAGCACATCTTGAGTAGTGTGTGCAGTTTTGGTCGCCTTATCTGGGGAAGGATGTACTTGCCATGGAAGGAGTGCAGCGAAGATTCACCAGGGTGATGCCTGGGATGGCAGGAATGACGTATGATGAGAGATTGGGTCGATTGGGCTTGTACTCACTGGAGTTTAGAAAAATTGAGAGGGGCTCTCATTGAAACTTATAAAATTCTAACAGGACTAGACAGACTAGATGCAGGGAGGATGTTCCCGATGGTTGGCGATTCCAGAACCAGGGGTCACAGTCTAAGGATAAGGGCTAAGCCATTTAGGACAGAGATGAGGAGGAATTTCTTCACCCAGAGAGTGGTGAACCTGTGGCATTCTCTACCACAGAAGGCAGTAGAGGCCAGTTCATTAAATATATTCAAGAAGGAATTGGAGATATTTCTTTAGGCTAAAGGGATCAAGGGATATGGGGAGAAAGCAGGGACAGGGTAATGAATTTGGATGATCAGCCATGATCGCATTGAATGGCGGAGCAGGCTCGAGGGGCCAAATATCCTACTCCTGCTCCTATCTTCTATGTTTCTATGTTTCTATGTTTCTATTAAATAAGTAGTAGCATTTCATTTAGAAAATCATAATACAATCAAGCAGGGTCAACATGGTTTTAGAAAGAGAAATCTTGTTTGAAAAAATTACTACAGTTCTTTGAGAATGTAACGAGCAGGGTGGATAAAGGGGAATTAGTAACTGTACTGTATTTGGATTTCCAGAAAACATTTGATAAGGTGCCACATAAACTGTTACTGCACAAGGTAAGAGCTCACGGTGATGAGGATAATATAACTAACAGAAAACAGAGAGTCGGAATAAATGTGTAATTTTCAGGTTGGCAAACTGTATCCAGTGGGGTGCCTTAGGGATCAGTGCTGGTGCCTCAGCTATTTACAATCTATATTAACGACTTGGATGAAAAGACCGAGTGTACTTTTGCCAAATTTGTTAACATTACAAAGATAGGTGCGAAAGAAAGTTGTGAGGAAGACACAAAGGGATATAGATCGGTTGAGTTAGTGGGCAAAAATTTGGTAGATGGAGTATAATGTGTGAAAATGTGAGGTTATCCACTTTGATAGGAAGTTTGCAAAACAAAATATTTTGTAAGTGGAGAGAGACTATAGAATGCTGCGGTACAGAATAATCTGGGAATACTCGTACATGAAACACTAAATGTTAGCATGCAGGTACAGCAAATAAATAGAAAGGCAAATGGAATATTGGCCTTTATTGCAAGCGGGATGGAGTATAAAAGTAGGGATGTCTTGCTACAACTGTACAGGGCGTTGGTGAGACAACACCTGGAGTACTGCGTACAGCTCTGGTATCCTTACTTAAGGAAGGATATACTTGCATTGGAGGCAGTTCAGAGAAGGTTCCTTCCTGATTTGAAGGGGTTATCTTATGAGGAAAGGTTTAGCAGGTTGGGCCTATACGCATTGGAGATTAGAAGAATGAGAGGTGAAACATAAGATTCTGAGGGGGCTTCACACAGTACATGCTGAGAGGATGTTTTCCCTCATGTGGGAATCTAGAACAAGGCAACGTAGTTTCAAAATAAGGGGTCGCCTATTTAAAACTGTGATGAGGAGGGGTTTCTTCTCTCAGAGGGTCGTCAATCTTTGGAATTCTCTATCGCAGAGAGCTGTGGAGGCTGTCATTGAATATATTCAAGGCGGAGTTTGACAGATTTTTGAAAAATAGGGCAGTAAAGGGTTATGGGGAATGGACAGGAAAGTAGAGTTGAGGCCAAGATCATATCAGTCATGATCTTATTGAATGGCAGAGCTGGCTCCAGGGGCCGAATAGCCTACTCCTGCTCCTATTTCTTATGTTCTTATATTCTTATATAATTCATACCAATTTTAAAGTCCTAAATTCGTTCCTTATTTTTTTACATATTTCGTTATTATTAGCTAAACCTACATAGCAATCTTTGTAGAAATTGGGGAAACTTAGGAATTTCTCCGAGTATAAGCTGAAGAGCTGAAAGAGGCAAAACTGAAGTGTTGCCGCGCTACATCTGCTTAAAGGATATTATTACGAAGTAAATAAAGTTGCATGCACGATTGCAGTATAAATGTGAATATTGAAATAAATAATAGGAATGTTAGTAATAAAATATTGACAAAAAGCTCCACCCGGAGCAAATATTTGTGAACAGAAATTACATGCACTTATATTACATACATAAATTACAAGTAGACAAAAATGAATGCAAACATAAATTGTAGCTCATACAGATCCTTTTCATGCAATTATGATAATGACACTGAAAAGCAGAAACCATTTAGATATTTGATATATTTATTATAGCCTTAAAGTGCATCTTTACCCCCTCAGTATTTACCTTTTTTCTCATGAACTATTTCTTCTTGTGAGGGAAAAATACAAGTAGTACATTAGAAGTTATGGACTCAATGGACTCACAGAAATTTTACAGCTCCGTTGTCTCGCACATAATATAAACATTTTGAACAACTCCAATAAATGTTTGACAAGATAAAACGGCAATATGTTTTAGTATAAACTACGAAATATATATTTGGTTGTTTGGGTTTTACCTGTGGCTATCAGCATTTCATTCAGGTTTTCGATTTCTGAAAAGCGAAATAGTAATTTTGACAGTTTGATATTGTTACATTAAAACGAGCAAGATTTGAAGATAACTGTCTTAAACTTCGGGTTAAGGACACGGATAGACGATAGAACTGCATGCAAATTGGCAAAGCGAGACTTGAGATAGAAGGAAAGCAGATCAAGATAATGGAAAGGGCAGTCAGAGAAATCTCTGTTCATCTAAAACTTGTGATGGCATAGGTTCCACTTGCAATACTTGCAAGATGGCTCAATCGCAGATCGAGACCTATACAGATCAATGCAAATTTTCAAACTTAATGGTAAACAACCTGAAGATAAATCTGTTGGTGTGCACTTGGGTGACATATAATTGCTTTTGAAGCCCATTCAATTATTATTGGGCCGTCAAGAGTCGAGGTTCCTTCAATTTTGTGTATGTTTAAAAGGAATAGTTTCAATTGCAAAACATTTCCTCGCCTATGCTTCCAGAGCAAACTCTGAGCGAATGGTGCAGCATTGATATAACGAATTATAAGTACGTTATTTCAGAATGACTTTCTAATGTTTTTAGAAGCAAAGAAAAGAAAGCTCACAGTTATCCCAATGTAGCTGCAGTTTAGGTAAACACAGCATGATGGAACCAAGAATCAAGGATGGCGCCAGTGGAATTTGGAGCAATATGGCCGATAACCTGCCAAGGATGCACTTTGAGTGAGGATCAAAATGCTCAAAATAAAATAAAGTTTTTCTATAGACAAGTAAAGCTGATCAAGTAAGCCAAATAATTCATAATGTGTTAAAATAGAGTTTTACAGGAACGTTATGAGTGTTACGTGCTACATTGTTTTCTGAGTTGACAAAGGGAGAAATTTACCAAGCATTTTCTGCAATTCCAGAAACTGGATTAATTTGCGTTACCATCGTTGCATAGAAATTCGAACAGTCGAAGATTTTATTTTACTTTCCGTGTTCATATTACACTTTCCAATTCATGGAAACGTAGGAGTACATATTCCACCCAAGATTACAAATATCTCCAAGATATTCATAGTTCCTCGAACTGCTGCTCTCACCGCATCTTTAGATCCACGCTGAACAAGATGCAGTGCAACATGATCACTCTTAACCTCTCTCTTCAGCAGCACCAACACACTCTATCTCAAAGCTGTCCTGGTCCACAGTTCCATTTCATCCTTTGAGTCATCCGACACTTCAACAAGAAACATTTTTTCTTCCTTTCTGATGTTAAGGATCGCAAGCTTCATCAACTCTTGAACGCCAACGACCCTCTGGAACCTTCTTCCCCTTCATTTTCCTCTGACCCTCCTTCTCCCAATCTCACCCCCTGCCGCGTTTTCACTATCCCTTCTGACCTTCCCCTCTCTGACGCCATATGATCAGTCCTCAGCAAAGGCCTGAGCTTCATCCCCTTGCACCCCCACCTCAATGAATTTCGAGCTCGGCACGATGCTGAGCTCTTTTTCCACTGCCTTCGCCTCCGTGCCCACTTCTTTGGCCAGGAGTCTTCCCCCCGCATGGCTGAACCTTTCTCCCGCTTTCAGAATTATCATTCTACCTTGACCCCTCCTTCTGACCTCTTACCCTCTCTAGATCTTTTCATTGCAAACTGCCGCCATGACATCGGCCATCTCTATTTCTTTGCTCCCCTCACTCACTCCAACCTACCACCCTCTGAACTTACAGCACTCCATTCTCTCAGATCCAACCCTGACATTGTCATTAAACCTGCTGACAAGCATGGTGCTGTTTATGTTTGGCGAACCGACCTCTTCCTAGTGGAAGCTGAACGCCAACTCTCCGACACCTCCTCCTACCTCGACCTGGACCATGACCCCACTACCGAACATCAAGCCACTGTTTTGAAGACTGCCACTGACCTCATCTCCTCTGGCGATCTTCCCCCTTGAGCCGCCAACCTCATAGCTCCCCAACCCCGCACAGCCCGCTTCTACCTCCTTCCCAAGATCCACAAACAGGACTGCCCTGGTAGAACCATCGTTTCAGCCTGTTTTTGCCCCACGGAAGATATCTCTTCCTATCTCGACACTATTTTTTCTCCCCTTGTCCAGTCTCTTCCCACCTACATCTGCGAATATTCCGACATCCTCTTCCACTTAAACAGTTTCCAGTATCCTGATCCCAACTGCGTCCTTTTCACTATGGACGTACAATCCTTCTACACCTCCATCCCCCACCAGGATGGACTGAGGGTGCTCCGCTTCTTCCTTGAACAGAGGCCCAACCAGCCCCCATCCACCAGCACCCTCCACTGCCTGGCTGAACTTGATCTCACATTGAACAACATCTGCTTTAACTCCACTCATTTCCTCCAAATCAAAGGTGTTGCTAAGGGTAGCCGCATGCGTCGTAGCTATGCCTGCCTTTTTGTGGCATATGTGGAACACGCTTTGTTCCAGTCCTACTCGGGTCCCCTCCCTCACCTCTTTTTCCGGGACATTGATGACTGCATTGGTGCCATCTCCTGATCTCGCCCTGAACTAGAAAATTTAATTCACTTTGCTTCCAATTTCCACCCTTCCCTCACCATCACATGGTCCATCTCCGACTCTTCCCTTCCCTTCCTCGACTTCTCCGTCTACATCTCTGGGGATAGGTTATTGACAAACATTCACTACAAGCCCACTGACTCCCACAGCTACCTGGACGACAGTTCCTCCCACCTCGCCACTTTCCATACCAGTGCTTCCGACATGTCTTCCTTTTTCCTCTACTGTGGTTGACATGGCCCTCGACTGTGTCTGTTTTATCTCCCGCACTTCTGCCCTCACCCCTGCCCCTCCCACCCAGAACCATATTAGAGTCCCCCTTGTCCTCACCTGTCACCCCACCAGCCTCCATATTCAATGGATCATCCTCCGCCATTTCCGCGACCTCCAGCGTGATCACACAACCAAATGCATCTTCCCCTCACATCCGCTTTTAGCACTCCATAAGGACCGCTCCCTCTGTGACACCCTAGTCCACTCCTCTACCACCCCCAGCACCGCTTCCCCTTCGCCTGGCACCTTCCCATGCAAGCGCAGGAGATGCAACACATGCCCTTATAACTCCCCCCTTCCCACTGTCCAGGGCCCCAAACACCCCTTCCAGGTGAAACAGCAATGTACTTGTGTTTCTTGCAATTGAGTATACTGTATTCGCTGCTCACGATGTGGTCTCCGCTACATTGGGGAGACCAAACGCAGATTGGGAGATCACTTTGTGGAACAACTCCATTCAGTCGATAAGGGGGACACCAAGCTCCCAGTGGCCTGTCACTTTAATTCACCGCTTCATTCCCACTCAGGTCTCACCGTCCTTAGGCTCTTGCATTGTTCCATGGAAGCTCAGTGTAAGCTCGAGGAACAACACCTCTTCTTTCGATTAGGCACTCTACAGCCCTTTGGGCTCAACATTGAGTTCAACAACTTCAGATCATAACCTCGGCCCCTATCACATATATATATTTTCTTTTCTTATCCACACTTTTTGTTTGGCCTTTGTTCTCCCCTCCCACGTGGCAGCTGTCCTTCATTCTGCCAGCACAATTCACACTTCATCTAGAGCCATCCTTTGTTCAATAACTTATCCCATTACCACCTCCTCTTGCCTTGAATATCTCTTAATGTCTCTCAATGTCTCTTAATCTCTCCTGCTTTCTATCCTATCACTGACCTTCCTTTTTGTTCTTTCATCCCCTCCCACTTTTCCCAGTCCCTAAACTCGCTTTCCATTTCCCGCTTTTTTCCAGTTCTGACGAAGGGCCTTTGACCTGAAATGTTAACTCTGTCCCTTTCTCCACGGATGCTGCTTGGCCTGCTGAGTATTTCCAGCATTCTCTGTTGTTATTTCGGATTTCCAGCATCCGCAGTATTTTGCTATTGTATGAGTACATATTCCTATTGGACTGCAGTGCAACACGATGTTGGTATTGCGCTGACCGCCAGATTGCATATGTATATCGGGCAGGGACTATAACGTGCGTTCGATAGGATAACACTCGTTTGACGCTCAAAAAGAATGACCATTGTATTATTGCTTTTTTAAAGACCAATATTTAAAATGTTACTGAGAGCAATCACGTTCACATGTTCATTTACATATTATTATAGTAACAACATAGAAGTAATGAATGCAAGGCTAGACTTAGGATCATGAAGAAATTTTTTTAAAGATTGACATTTAACAACATTTTGGAACATTAAAATTACAAAAGAAAACCGACTTTGTGTTTTTAGCATTTACCTTTCTCGTGCATTCTAAGTTTTTGCTCTATTGCAGGATAAGAATAATTAGCTTTCAAATAAACAGCAAATGTATTTTGTTCCCAGCATGCACAACATTAATCAAAAGACGCGCTTTATTTTGTAAAACATGTTTTATAATGTGCGGCAGGCCTAATGCTTTCCCAATTTGCTGTATTTTCTAAACATGTCATAGGCATGATCAATTAGCAGAAACCTGATGGGGTGAATTTGGTCTGGGCCGAGCACACGAATGATCTGAGAGCGTTTAGGATTGATGAAAATTAGTCCATCAGAATGCTGGGGCCAGCTGCTGGGACAGGTCCGGCTTCCAAGGACAGCCCACCCCAGCAAAGACATCAGTCAATAAGACTACCCGCACCGCCAGTAACTTCCCACATGAATGTCTAGGGATGGGGTAATAGAGCTGGCTGGCATGGGTGGGCAAGAGGCTATCTCGCTCTGCCTTGTCCACAGGATTACTTTTTAACTTACCCTTTGTTTTTGGTCGGGCTGCTGAACGATCATTAGCTCCACATTTGCACCACTCAAACTCGACTAATTTCTCGATGGACTTCTTGAATAAATCTATATCTTCCTTTCTTTCTTTCTTTCTTTCTTGCATGCTTCACGTTCCTTATTTCTTTCCTTCTTTCTTACTTTATTTCCTTATTTCTTTCTTTCTTTCTTTCCATCTTTCTGTCTTCTTTCCTTCCATCTTTCCTACTTTCTTTCTTTCCCTCATTCTTCACTTGTTTCTCCCTTTCATCTGTTATTTCTTTGTGCCTTACTCTCTTTCCAGACAGTGGTATTAAGTACAGTGTGCTTAAACAGCGTGTTAAAGTTGAAAATTTGGATAAAGTAGGAATTCGGCGCAGACGGGAAATGAGAGCTGCTTTTTGCCTTCAATGCTTTAGTGGTTTGTGTGACAGTTAAACGCTTAGTTTTATCTATCTGTAAATTAAACAAGACCGAGTAATTAGTTTAAGCATAAATACAGTTAAATCAATAAAATAATGAAGTATAGAGATGGCAGTGCTGGTGGAGTGCTGCATCTGCAGCATGTGGGAGTTTGTGGAGAGCATCGCTTTCCCAGACCACGTCTGCAGTAAGTGTCAGCATTTCGAGTAACTGCAGCTCAGTGGTCTGAGCTGGAGGCCGAGGTACAGACATTATGGGGTTTCAGGAAGTGGGAAATTTACCAGGACATTTTGAGCCAGGAGGCAGTCGCACCCCTTAGGTTAGGTAGTGGACAGGTCTGGTTAGTGGCCAAGGCACGGAGAGTCTGACTGTGACTCAGGCAGGTAAAGTGACCACAGGTGCCTTGCTGGAGGAGACACACCCTTATCAAATCGGTACAAGGTTTTCGCTGCCTGTATTGATGAGGGCAAAGTCTGCAGGGTGGATGAGCAAATTGAACATGGCACCATGGTACAGAAGGCCATTAAAGTGGGGGGGGTGAAAAGAAATGTTGGAGTGGAAGTGTACAGTGTAGTCACGGGAATAGATAATGTTCACTGCAGCCATGACCGTGAATTCCTAAGGCAGTGTTGCCAGCAAGGTGCCAGGTTTATGGATATCACCTCGTGCCTGGGGAAGAAATGGAGTGGGAGGAGGCGGATCCAGTTATCGTGGTCCATGTAGGAGCCAACAACATGGTTATATCTAGTAATGAGGATCCATGGAGAGATTTTGAGGAGCTAAGGTAACAATTAAACTAAGAACATCAAAGATAATAATCTCTGAATTGTTACAAAAGCCACGCTCAAATTGCCATATGGACAAGCAGATAAGAGTTGAAAGCTTGTCTCAAGGAGTGGTGTGAGAGGAAGGGCTCAAGGAGTGGTGTGAGAGGAAGGAGATTTGATTGATTGAGCACTGGCCCCAGTACTGGGGAAGGAGGGAGCTGTTCCATTGCGATGGCTCCACATAGATTGGGCTGGAGCCTGTGTCTCGGAGAACCGACTAACTAGGGCGGTAGATAGGGCTTTAAACTAAAAATGGGGAAGCATCATGTGAGGGGAAATTAAGAAATCTAAAGAGAAAAGTCAAGGCAATGGAGCAATGTAGCAACTTTGGTAAAGATAAGGAGAGTGTGACAGGAAGGGAAAGAATGTTTATCAATAATGGTGCATCAGAGATTAGGTTGAAATCAGGGAATAATGGTAAAAAGTTAAAATTGAAGTCTCTTTATCTGAATGCATGAAACATTCATAACAAGACAGACGAATTAGTGGCACAAAAAGAAATGCATGTATTTAATCTAACAGCCCTTACAGAGACGTGTTTCCAAGTTGCCCAAGGTTGGGAACTAAATATTCAGGCTAGTTGAAGTTTCGAAAAAGTCAAGCGGAATGGCAAAGGAGGGGTAGCCCTGATAGTAAAGGATGACATAAGGAAGGTTATGAGAAACGAACTTGGCTCGGATGATAAGGAAGTACAATCAGTATGGGCAGAGATTCGAAATAACAAGGGACAAGAAACACTGGTGGGTGTAGTTTATAGATACCCTAAAAGTAGCTGTTAGATCTGTGATTCTTTAAATAGGATGTTTCCCCAAGAACTACACGGATGCTGTAACTTAACAATCAACAGATATTTACTGGAGTAGAGTAGTCTCAAGGCTGAAGTACAGAAGCCTGCTCCGGCTTTAGATACAGGTGTGGTCACTGCCGGTACTACAGTATACAGGAGCTGTAAAACAGTTCTCACTTAAAGGTACATACACAACAATTCCTCCCCTTTTAGATTAACAGTACCATAACATTCATTTAACAATTAACATTTTTAACATGCAACATTAACTGAAAATAGTCCATTTATAGATTCAGTCTTTGGGGCGGCTTCCTGCTCCTTTCGGGATAGTGCCTTTCCTGAGGTTCTTGTTCTTGGTGCGGAGGCGATTCTGGCCCCTTTTCGTTGGTTAGTTCATCGGTTTCCACTGCTACTGGTTCGGAGGTAGATGCTAGCGGTATGTCGGGTTCATTCCCAGGTACTCGAGACATGGCGTTCATTCGTTCCTGTGATGCTAAGATCTGATCGACGTGGCGTCTCACAATGTTCTCCCCGACATCCACTGTGTACATTAATGGCCCCTGCCTTGTGCTTATCGTTCCGGGTTGCCATTTCTCTGTTCGGTAGTCACGGGCCAAGACTGGTTGTCCTACATTGAAACTCCTTCTCGGTTTCTCATTGATGTGCTGGAATTGTATATCCTCAACATTTCTCCGCACATTGGGTCTGAGCAAATCCAGACGAGATCTCAACCTTTGGTTAAAGAACATCATGGCCGGGGTCTGGTTGGTAACTGCATGTGTCACATTTCTGTAGGCTAATAGGAAATTGTCCACCTTATGCTGTAGTGGAATTTCATCATCGCACATGGCCTTTATCGCCTTTTTAAAGGTTTGTACGAACCTTTCAGCCAATCCATTTGTGGCTGGAAGATACGGGGCAGATGTGTAATGCTTTATCCCATTCCTTCTCATACATTTTTGAAACTCTTTGGACACAAACTGTGGTCCATTATCAGAGCAAATCTGCTCTGGCAAGCCGTTCCTGGCAAATATGGTCGGTAGGAGTGCAATCGTTTTCTCTGTAGTGGTTGAGGACATTTTTACCACCTCAGGCCATTTCGAGTGAGCATCCACTGCTATTAAGAACATTGAGTCCATGAATGGACCAGCAAAATCAATATGCACCAGTTGCCATGGAGAGGAGGGCCACTCCCATGGGTGTAGAGGGGCATGTGGTGGTGCATTTTGGATCTTCTGGCATCCTGAGCAGCTCTTGGTTAGGTCCTCGATTTGTTGATCGATCCCCGGCCACCACACATAAGCCCTAGCAAGGCTTTCAATTTTCACCTCTCCCAGATGACCTTCATGAAGCTCATTTAGCACTCTCTCCCTTAACTTAGGTGGAATCACCACTCGGGATCTACACATCACTGTCCCCTGGCATACTGACAGCTGTTCTCTTCTGGATGAGAATGCTGGCAACAGTGAGTCGCCGTGTGTTGGCCATCTGCTCACCGTCAAATCATATACCGGAGACAGTGTTGGATCATTGCGGGTCTCCTTCTCTATATCCGCGTTCGTTACTGGCAATCGTTCAATTATTGATGAATATAATATCTCGATAGGGTTCACTGCTGGTGCTTCCTCCACAGTAGGCAGTGGCAGGCGTGATAGCCCATCAGCGTTTCCATGCTGTTTCGTGCCTTTATATTCTATTTCATATTGATTCGCCCCTAGAAACAGGGACCATCTTTGTAACCGTTGTGCAGTCATCACTGGACCGCCCTTCTTAGGATTAAAGATGGAGACGTGTTTGGTGGTCAGTCAGCAAGGTGAACTTCTGCCCATGCAGATAGTGGTTGAATTTTTTTACTCCCCATACTAGGCTGAGGGCCTCCTTGTCAATCTGGGCGTAGTTGCGCTCGGCTGAGGTTAGTGACCGAGACGCAAAGGCTACTGACCTTTCCAACCCGCCTGGGAATTTGTGCGACAGCACCGCTCCAATACCATAGGGTGATGCATCACATGCCAAACGAATTGATAGTGCTGGGTTGAAATGGGCCAACACCTCTTTTGATGTGATCAATTCTTTACACTTCTGGAAAGCTCGTCTACGTTCGTCATTCCACTTCCATGGCACCCCTGTTTGCAGTAGGATGTTCAGTGGGTGTAATGCCGTGGACAAATTTGGTAAGAACTTATGGTGGTAGTTTACCAGCCCAAGGAACGACCTCAGTTGTGAAACATTTTCCGGTGCTGGAGCCTTGACTACGGCCTCAATCTTTTCAGGGGACTTATGTAACCCCTCTTCATCGATGGCATGGCCACAATACGAGATCTGCTTCTGGAAAAACTCGCACTTGTGGCGATTAGCTCGTAGCCCATATTCCTTTAATCTGGTGAGCACATTCTCCAAGTTGGCGAAGTGATCACTGTCATTTTCGCCCATGACCAGGATGTCGTCCAAATAACACTGGGTCCCTGGAATCCCTTGCAGGACTTGATCCATCGCCCTATGCCAAATTGCCAGAGCCGATGCTACCCCGAACACCAGCCGGTTGTATTGATAGAGACCTTTATGAGTGTTGATCGTGAGGTATTGTTTCAAGGTTTCTTCTACCTCCATTTGCAAGTACGCCTGGGCTAGATAAATTTTGGTGAAGCGTTTACCTACAGATAGCAAGTCAAAAATATCCTCAATTCGTGGAAGCGGATATTGTACCATCTGAACGACTGGGTTCACTGTCACCTTAAAACCCCAGAGATGTGGACCTTCTTTGGTTCTCCAGGCATATTACTCAACGACCTCTTCATTACAGGAACGATGGGTGTAGCCGACTCGCTCCAGTCTACTTTGGACAGTACTCCTGAATGTTCCAACCCTTCCAGCTCTGCTTCGACGGCTGGTCTGATCGCATAAGGCACTGGTCTGGCCTTAAGAAACTTTGGGCTTGCATTTTCCTCTATTTTAATCGTTGCTGTTATGCCTTTTAGTGTTCCGAGTCCCTCCTGGAACACTTCTTTTGCGTCAGTTAGCATTTTTGACAGTCGTCCAGGTGTGATGTCCTCATCCTTTTTGGCCTCAACCTTCAGTGCCTGTATGGAATGCCAATCTAATTGTATCTTCCGGATCCATTCACGCCCTAGCAGTGGTGGTCCTCCATCTGGCAATACATATAAGTCCATTTTAGGTATTTCCTGGCCTTTGTATATCACTTTCACCCTTATTTTTCCTTTGTCGTAGAATTTTTGCCCCGTGTACGTCTTCAAGACAATTTCTGTAGCTTTAAAGGGTATATGTGAAAATAGCCGCTTGTAGTTCCTTTGGTTTATGACTGTTAGGGCTGATCCTGTGTCCAATTCAATTTTCACTTGGACTCCGTCTATCTTGAGTGTAACCCAGATAATCTGGTGTTCCTCCATTTTGGTTACCTTATGTAGTTTCAGACAACCCAGCTCCTTGCTTCCAGAGTCTGTGTCACTTTTCTGTTCGTCTGAACAACTGTCCATCACCTTGTGTACCTTTTTGTACTTCTCCTGTGGAGATTTCTTGCCGTTGGTTGTCTTCCCAGACCTGCAGACTCTTCCTATGTGTCCTGCTTTTCCACACTGTCTGCACACTTGGTCCTTGAACCAACAATCCTTCTGGTCATGTGTTGTTCTGCCGCAGCAATAACACTTCCCTGTTCCATAGGACATTTCATTGGTGCCATATTCTTGCGGTCTCCGTTGTATCTCTGCAGCACCCCTTGTGGCTGCTTCGTGTGATACTGCCATACTGAAAGCCTTATCCAGCGTAAGATCCTTTTCTGATAGAAGCCGTTTCTGGGTTCCTTCACTTTGAAGCCCACACTCAAACTTGTCCCTTAACGTATCTGCTAGTCTCACTCCAAACTGGCAGTGTTTCGATAGCTTGCGCAGTTCTGTTAAGTACTCAGCATTGCTTTCATCTTTGGGTTGGTTCCTTTTATGGAACTTAAACTGTTCTGCTATCAGCAGCGGTGTGGGATTTAAGTGGTCCTGTAGGATTTCTACTATGCTTTTGAAATTCTTATTCACAGGCTTGTCTGGGGTTATTAGGTTTCGCAGTAACCCATAAGTTTTTGCGCCCATGGAATTTAACAAAACCAGTGCTTTCCTAGCATCTGGCACTTAATTCGCCCTGCAGTACACCTCAATACGTTCCACATATGTCACCCAATCTTCGACTTCATTGTCGAACGTAGAGATACTGCCACGCTTCGGCATCCCTGGGTGTGATTTAACTGTCAAAAATGGCGTCTCCCGCACTTTCCCTTCTTCTCCGCTGGCACAAAATGGCGTCTCCCGCGCTTTCCTTTCTTCCCGCGCTCGCCCTTCTTCTCCGCTGCAGCTTCTAAAAATGGCATCTCCCATGCTCTTCCTTCTTCTCCGCGGCTCAATGGCATCTCCCGTGCTCTCCCTTCTTCTCCCCACGGACACTGTTCAGCCCTTGAGCCCTGGCTGTGCTCTGTGCATTTTTTTTTCTGTGCGCCTTTCCCGTTTCCACCGCTCGGTCCTGAACCCGACTGCTGCTTTACTCTCTCTCTCTCCATTTTGTTTTTCCTTGCGCTGCTCGGTTTTCATGCCCCGGCTGTGCCCTGTGTGCTTTACCCTCTATCTTACCCCGTTGACGCGGCTCGGCTTTTTCTCTGCCGTCGGTCGGCCCCAGCCGGCGCTGTCTGGGAAGGGTCTGCGCTGTACCTGTCGTCAGTCTGTTGCTGATCATCGTGGCTGGGGAACCAAGCCCGGCTCTCCACAGCCTCGCCTGCGATGTTCACTCTCTGCCGGACGACTGGGCGGTTGCTCGTGGTCGACACCCGTATTTTTGGCTTCAACTTTCTTCCACTGCCCTCCCGGAGTGAATCATCGAAGGGAAATGCAGAGTTGCAGGTAGATTCGAATCGACACTCGTCACCACTGTTAGATCCGTGATTCTTTAAATAGGATGTTTCCCCAAGAACTACACGGATGCTGTAACTTAACAATCAACAGGTATTTACTGGAGTAGAGTAGTCTCAAGACTGAAGTACAGAAGCCTGCTCTGGCTTTATATACAGGTGTGGTCACTGCCGGTACTACAGTATACAGGAGCTGTAAAACAGTTCTCTCTTAAAGGTACATACACAATAGTAGCTACCCCGTTGGACAGAATATTATTCAAGAAATAAAAGGAGCTTTTAGCTAAGGTAATGCAATAATCGTGGGTAACTTGAATTTTCATATAGATTGGGCAAATCAAAATTGCAAATGTAGTCTGGAGGATAATTCATAGAATGCACTTGAGATTGTTTCCTGGAACAATACGTCGTGGAACCAACCAGGGTACAGATTACTTTAGATCGTGTATTTTTTAATGAGACAGGATTAATTAGTAATCTAATCCTAAAGGAATCTCTCGGGAAGAGTGAACAAAATATGATAGAATGTAACATTGAATCTGAAAGTGACATACTTAAGTCCGAAACTGGAGACCTGAATATAAAAAGCCAACTATATAGGTATGAGGGGCGAGTTGGCTAAGGTAAGTTGGAAAGTTAGATTAAAAGGTATGACTTTAGGTTAGCAGTGGCAAAAAGTTGAGGAAATATTCCAACATTCTCAACGAATATACATCCCATTGATAACTAAACACTCCACAGGAAAAGCAATCCATCCGTGGCTAACTGAAGAAGTTAAGAATAGTTTTAGATTAAAAGAAGAGTCTTATAATGTTATGAAGAATAATAGTAAGCCTGATAATTGGCAAAGATTTAGAAACCAGCAAAGTATGATCAAAACATTGATAAAAGAGGGATATTGAAAACAGAGAGCTACAGGCCGGTTAGACTGACATCGGTCGTCGGGAAAATGCTGGAAACCATTATTAAGCAATTGGCAACAGGGACTTAGAAAATCATAACATGATTAGACAGAGTCAACATGGTTTTATGAAAGGGAAATATTGCTTTTCAATTCTTTCAGGATGTAACTAGATGGATAGATGAAGGGGAACCAGTGGATGTAGTGTATTTGGATTCCAAAAGGCATTCGATGAGGTATAAAAGGGGTTCAGGGTAATATGTTAACATGGATAGAGGATTGATTCACGCACAGGAGAAAAAAGACTGAGAATAAATGGGTCATTTTCAGTTTGACGGTCTGTAACTACTGGCGTGCCACAAGGAGCAGTGGTTGGGGATCAGAGATTTACAATCCATATTTATGAATTAGGTGAAGGGACCGTGCGTAATTTATCCAAGTTAGCTGACGATACAAAGAGAGATGGGAAAATCAGCTGTGAGGAAGACACAAGGAGCCTGCAAAGGACTATAGATAGGTTAAATGAATTGGCAATATGGTGTCAAATGGGGTATAATGTGGGGAAATGTGAGGTTATTCACTTTGTTAGCAAGAATGGCTAAATGGAATATTTTTAAATGGTATGAATCTATTACATTTTGGTGTTTGGAGAGATTTAGATGTACTCGTACAGGAAACACAGCGAGTTAGCATACAGTTACAGCAAGCAGTTCGGAAGGTAAATGGTGTGTTGGCCTTTATTGCAATGTGGTTGGATTGCAAGAGTAAGGATGTCTTGCTACAATTGCACAGAGCATTGGTGAAAACACACCTGGAGTACTGTGCTCAGTTATGATTTCCTCATCTGATGAAGGATATACTTACCTTAGAAGCGGTGCAACGAGTGTTCAATAGATTGATTCCTGGGATGAGAGGGTTGACCTTTGAGGAAACATTAAGTAGATTGGGACTATACACACTGGAGTTTAGAAGAATGACAGTTGAACTCACTGAAACATGAGGGGTACTGATGGGATCGATGCAGAGAGTCTTTTTCCCCTGGCTGCGGAGAACTGGAGAGAATAGTCTCAGCAAAAGGGATCAGCCATTTAGGATTGAGATGTGGAGGAATTGCTTCACTCAGAGGGTTGTGGATCATTGGAATTCTCAACCCAAAATGGCTGTGGATGCTGAATCATTGAGTATATTCAAGGCAGAGAGAGGTTTTAGGACACGAGGGCAATCAAGCAATATGGGGTTCGCGCGTAAAAGTGGAGTTGATGTTAAGAGCAGCCATGAACTTATTAAATGGCCGAGCAGGCTCAAGGGGCCATATGGCCGACTCCTTCTCTTAATTCTTATGTTCTTATTTATCTCTATCGTTCCTTCTTTCGTGCTTTCTTTCCTCCCCTCTTCTCTTCTTTCTTTCTTTCTTTATCTATTTATTTATTTATTTCCTCTTTCTTTCTTTCCTTCTTTCTTTCTTTCTTTCAGCTTCCCTTCTCTTTTTTCCATCTTTCTTTCGTTCGTTCCATGTCTCTTACCCGGTTTCTTACTTTGATTCTTCTTTCTTGCAATATTTATTTATTTATTTCCTTCTTTGTTTCTCTCCTTCCCAATTACTTTACTTTTTTTACTTCTTTCTTTATTTCTTCACTCTTTCTTTCCTTCTTTCTTTCAATCTTTCATTCAATCAGTCTAGCTCTCTTTCGTTGTTGCTTTCTTACGTTCTTTCTTTCCATCTTTCTATCTATCTATATATTTTCTTCTTCACTTCTCCCCTCTTTTCTATTTTTCCATCTCTCTCTCCCACTTTACTTCTTACCTTCTTTCTTTCGTTCTCTGCTTATTTCTTTCTTTCTTTCTCTATCGTCCCTTCTTTCTTCCACTCTTTGTTCTTCGTCCATGCTCTCTTCATTTATTGCTCTCTTTCTTTATCTCTTTCTTTCTTACTTACTTGCTTTTTTCTCCCTTTCTTTCCTTCTTTCTTCATCTCTGTCTTTCCTTCTTGATTTCTTTCTTTCATTCTATTGGCCTATATATCTGTCTATCTCTATCTCCATCTATCTACCTCTCTATCTAGCTAGTTAACGATCTATTTACCTACCTGTCCAACTATCTATCTAGTAAATGTGAGGGTATGACAAATGAAAGTATGGCACTTGAATACATCCGATGTATTAGTCACCTAGGATTTGGATTTATTTAATGGTTATTTCCATTAAGGAGAATAGTGGAATAATTGCAAGCGGATTGCAAGCTATAAACGTTCCCCAGAGTAACAGTAATTACTTTTTATTGACTTTGCCATATTTCTGTTTCGCCACCGAAAGCATTATGCAGCAATGGACAGATCGGATCAGACATTGTTTCATATTGACATTAAACATTAAAACCATGCTGCAGATCTCAGACTCCCAATTAAGAATCGAATGAGTAGTCAACCAGTTTTAAGCTAAATACTTCAATGAACATCAAAGCATTAAAGAAGGACGTTGATCTTACCTGCTTTTGCTAGGCAGTGATTCAATTTTTGAATCTCTAATAAAGCAAAATCAAACCATTTCAGCTTTTACATTAAACTCTATATGCTACCAATTTCGAATTTGGAGGTATTATTATTTTCAGTCGACAGCTATTATAGCAATGATACCAGTAACTATGGAAAGTGTTTTTACTAATTATGGTTCTGTACTGCATAAATGTCTGAACCGTAATAGCTTTCAACTTCAGCTACCCAATAAATTTTAAATAATTCTGGTTTGCCTACCAGTATATGCATTGTATTGGTGTGGAGATGCCGGAGTTGGACTGGGGTGGACAAATGTAAAAAGTCACACAACACCAGGTTATAGTCCAACAGCTTTATTTGAAATCACAAGCTTTCGGAGCGCTGCTCCTTCTTCAGGTGAAGTGGAGAAATGCATACAGACACAGCTTATATAGGCAGAGAATCATGTCAGATGTTTACAGGTAACCTTTCCAACTGCCATTAATCACACCTCGGCAGAGAGATAATCACAGCAGTCAAAGGTGTTAATGGTGTCCAAACAGGTCAGTCAGGGAAACATTACATCAAAGAACAATGAGGTGGGGTCACAAGGGGTCAAATATTGCAGATGCTGGGGTCTGTATGAAAAACAAAAAAACAGACAAAAAACATTTTTTTTTTTTGGCTGGAAATCACAGCAGGTCCGGCCGCATCCGTGTAGAGAAAACAAGCCAATGTCGACTCGAGTCTGGATGACCCTGCATCAGGTGGGGTTACATGTAGCGTGACATGAACCCAAGATCTCTGTTGAGGCCGTCCTCATGGGTGCGGAACTTGGCTATCAGTTTCTGCTCGACGATTTTGCGTTGTCGTGTGTCTCGAAGGCCACCTTTCTTCCTATGGACCCACGGCGAAGAATCACTGAAAAGACTACATGATAACATCAACAAGTTCCATCCCACCATCAAACTCACCATGGACTACTCCTCAGAATCAATCTCATTCCTGGACACACGGATCTCCATCAAAGACGGACAACTCAGCACTTCACTCTACCGCAAGCCCACGGACAACCTCACGATGCTTCACTTCTCCAGCTTCCACCCTAACCACGTTAAAGAAGCCATCCCCTATGGACAAGCCCTGCGAATACACAGGATCTGCTCAGACGAGGAGGAACACGATGAACACCTACAGACACTGAAAGACGCCCTTGTAAGAATGGGATATGACGCTCGACTCGTCGATCGACAGTTCCGACGGGCCACAGCGAAAAATCGCATAGACCTCCTCAGAAGACAAACACGGGACACAACCAACAGAGTACCCTTCGTCGTCCAGTACTTCCCCGGAGCGGAGAAACTACGCCATGTTCTTCGCAGCCTTCAACATGTCATCGATGATGACGATCACCTCACTAAGGCCATCCCCACGCCTCCACTACTCGCTTTCAAACAGCCGCCTAACCTCAAACAGACCATCGTTTGCAGCAAATTACCCAGCTTTCAGGAGAACAGCGACCACGACACCACACAACCCTGCCACAGCAACCTCTGCAAGACATGCCAGATCATCAACACAGATACCATCATCACACGTGAGGACACCACCCACCAGGTACATGGTACATACTCATGTGACTCGGCCAGCGTTGTCTACCTCATACGTTGCAGGAAAGGATGCCCCGGAGCATGGTACATCGGCGAGACCATGCAGACACTGCGACAACGGATGAACGGACACCGCGCAACAATCACCAGGCAGGAGTGTTCCCTCCCAGTCGGGGAACACTTCAGCAGTCAAGGACATTCAGCCTCCGATCTTCGGGTAAGCATTCTCCAAGGTGGCCTTCGAGACACACGACAACGCAAAATCATCGAGCAGAAACTGATAGCCAAGTTCCGCACCCATGAGGACGGCCTCAACAGAGATCTTGGGTTCATGTCACGCTACATGTAACCCCACCTGATGCAGGGTCATCCAGACTCGAGTCGACATTGGCTTGTTTTCTCTACACGGATGCGGCCGGACCTGCTGTGATTTCCAGCCCAAAAAAAAAAAAAAAAAAAAATGTTTTTTGTCTTTTTTTGTTTTTCATACAGACCCCAGCATCTGCAATATTTGACCCCTTGTGACACGACCTCATTCTTCTTTGATGTAATGTTTCCCTGACTGACCTGTTTGGACACCATTCACACCTTTGACTGCTGTGATTATCTCTCTGCCGAGGTGTGATTAATGGCAGTTGGAAAGGTTACCTGTAAACATCTGACATGATTCTCTGACTATATAAGCTGTGTCTTTATGCATTTCTCCACTTCACCTGAAGAAGGAGCAGCGCTCCGAAAGCTTGTGATTTCAAATAAAGCTGTTGGACTATAACCTGGTGTTGTGTGACTTTATGCATTGTATTGTAACTGTAGTTTCAGTAAATATTCATCGTTAGCAACGCATGTTTGTTTGTATATAACAAGCATGGGAGCTGCTGAATCAGGAATAATTAGACACTTTAGCGGAAAATCTTTCAGGACAATTGGGAAAGACGGAGATGAAAATGTGACACCTGTACGAATTACAGATACGAGAAAGAAATGTCTGCACCAGCGCTCGGGGGAGAGGCACATAGCTGGTATTTACATATCCACTCCATAGCCCGTGATTTAGGGCAATATATATCGTGATCAGCAATGTATGGGCTGGGGTTGGAGAACGTTTCCATCTGCGCCCTGAGTCTGGGCGATCTGAATAATAAGAAACTGCACACAACCGTTATTGTAATAAAGTGGCACAATTGAAACAGAGAAGGGATTCATAGAAAACACCTTTGACTTCAGCCATGCATAACATGATATCAATCACATTACTGTTACCATATCCGACACTGAGTAGAGTAGCAATTAATTCTCAGGATGGAATTTGTAGATTAGTTGCAAAGATGTGGGGGAGGGGTGGATACGGTGGAGATCTTTAATTTGTGGCCCACGTATAAATCTGGTTTGGTGGAACGTCTACCAGTTATAGAAACGATCCTATTTTAATTTCCAAATCAATCGAATGGTTTCAATGGAAGTGAAAGCAGTGAAGTTGGTATAACTGACGGCTGATCTACTACACCAGTTTAATGCCCGAACTTAAAAGGGGCACGTGCAAATAAAAGTTGGTTACTGAAAAGAAATCAATGGGTAAGGATTACTAGGGAAGTTAATTGGTCTATAAACAGTTGGCCTAGAAATTCGGTGGGCTGCACCACCAGTTAGCGCCTAAAGAGGGCACTCAGTGGCTTTAGCGCCACTGGCCATGCCTCCCGGGATATTTAGCTGGGGCGCTAATGATGGCGTTCGCCTGTTGTGCTGCGCCGCCACCAATGACGTCATTGGTGTGCGCAGCGCCCCGCTACCGCCCCAATCTCGATATACAGTAGCGCCCGCCTCTGTAGCGCTGTTTGCAAATCGCGCCCGGTTCACGGGGCCTACCTGTGGTGGCAGTGGCGCAAATTAAGGTGCCGGTGCGACCGGCCGTTTTTTTCGGCGCCGCCTACCAGCACCTCCGTCCCCAGCCTCCTGATCGCCCCCTGCGGCAGTGCCGGCTGTTTTCCGAGAGCCCGGTACTTCTCCTCGGTGCCGGGCTCTTTTGCCAGCACTCGCAATCTCCGACCGCGCTGGTGCAGGCCCCTCCCCCTTAAGAATGGGTGGAAGGCCTGCAGTACCACAGCGCACCGTGCCGCAGTGTGTGGTGCTGTGGCACGTTGCGCTGCGATATTCAGTTTCAGCGCCCTAAGAGGGACACGGAGCATCTCGAGCCTCGCCCCTGTCCCTCTTGGGGCATTCATGCTGAATTTCCGGCAGTCGCAACTGCTCCGATCGCTGCGCTAATTCCGGCGCCCAGGCAAGCTTGGCACCCCGTTTGCGGCTCCACCGAATTTCTCCCCCATTATGTTTGGTTTTCCACAGGGATCAGTGTCATGGTTGATCTTTCTTTATATCTAATTGTTGTAGATACACCAATTGAGGGAACAATAACAAGAGTTGCTTTTGACATCAATTTCAGCGAAATACAAACAGTGACAAGTATTATGAAACATTTAAGAAGACATAGAATGGTGAATAGAGAGGTAGCACTTTAAATTCCAAAAAGAAGAATGCGAATATATTCAGTTCATGAGTAAGATTAGGCAATGAAAATAGAGTAAATAATATTATTTAAAATAAATGGACAATTAGGAGAAACTTACTGAGGAGGTTATTAAAGGTGGCAACAGAAGTAGATAAGGACATGAAATGGCACATGCAATCTAATGCTGTTGCATAAAAAAACAAGAAGATAATGCTCAAGTTGTACAACATATTTGTCGTTGGGGTGGTCTAAGTTGGAGCAGCTTTCTGCAATTTACGCTTCATCAGTCTCAAATCGCACATGGGGAAATTCCATATCACAGCCCGTCAATTCTGTAGTATTAATTTGAACAGTTGTAAAATAACAGGCTGGTGTTGGTGCTCCTGGTCGGTGAAAAAAGTACTGAAGTAATAAATCCTAGCCATTATGGCCAGATTTATGTTGCGTATAATAGGCAGATTATCAAAATAATGGAAAGTTGAAATAGGTTCCTAAGTATAATACCTTGTTTTTTTAACTACTTATGAACAGAATCTAGACCAAATTGATTCTATACTTGGGATAGACTGTTTCCACTGATGTGCCAAACAATTAAAACTAAGAACAAATTTAAGATAATGACAAGATTTAAAAGAGAGCCATCAAAAATATTTACATAGAGGATGGCTAGAAGTGAATTGTTTTCTGCCACAAGCCGTTGCTGAATCAGATCCCATCAAGGGAAATTTGTCATTTGCTTATCAAAGATTTTGAATTGTGTTCACAATTTTGGAAAAAAAACAGCCTTGGTAGGCCCAATGGTTGGTTTGGAGTAGCTTTTGGTATTTAGCACCTATGCCTTATGCATTTCCTGGATAGAGCGCAGTAGGAAAATCTGGTATCGAGGGTTGCGCTAACTGAAACTGCCAATTGTTCCTTTCTGACTTCCACCCACGCAGCTAAGATCAAAATCTGCCGCTTTTCTGTCATGTAATATCATATTTTTATTCAAATATATTATCTTTTTAAAATATCGTGTTTTTGATAGCATACAACTTAATAAGCATTTACCCGTGTCTTTCTGATTGAGAACTTTGTCTGTTAATGGGGAATAAATTAACTTTTAATCTGCATCAAAATTATGGTGTTGAATTATGTTGTTACAAATACATTTTGGCACCAAAGTGGATCAAACTGAACAAAATGTCCGGAATACTTCATGATTGATGCATCTTGATGGCAAAATGCATAGCTTAAGGAACAAACTAAACGACTTCCGAATGTTTTCTTCAGCAAGTAAAATATACTCTACTATATTATCACAGTGCTATTTTAATCAACATGATGTACTAAATATGAGCAAATTTATTTATTTCTCACCTTTCTCAGACAGCGCTATTTTGTTAGTGCATTTTCCTAACAAAAATAAGGAGAAATAGGAACATAGGGATGTAGTAACAGGAGTAGGTCACTGAGCCCCTCCAGCCGGATCTGCCATTCAATTAGATCATGGCTGATCTGCGACCTAACTCCATGTACCCACCTTTGGCCAATATCTCTTAATGCCTTTGGTTAACACAAAGCTATCAATCTCCAATTTAAAACTAACAACTGATCTAGAATCAAATTCCATTAGTGGAAAAGATGTCCAAACGTCTAGCACCTTTTGTGTGTAGAAGTGTTTTCTGATTTCACTCCTGAATGGTCTGGCTTCATATTTTAGACTTTGCCCATTAGCCCTAGAATCCCCAACCAGCTGAAATAGTTTCTGTCCATCTACCCTATATAGTCCCCTTTTATCTTGTAAACATCGATCAGATCACCCATAGACCATCTAAATTCAAGGGAATACAACCCTAATATGTGCAATCTATCCTGATAACTTAACCCTTGAAGTCCTGGTATTATTCTGGTAAACCTACGCTGTAATCTCTGCTAAGGTGTGAAACAGCTCACAGTACTCTAGGCGTGCTCTAGCGAGGGTTTTGTATAGCTGCAGCATTAGTTGCACCCATTTGTATTCTAGTTCTCTTGATATAAAGGCCATTAGCCTTTTTGATTAGTTTCTTACCTGTTTATGATATTTTAATGATCTACATATCTCTAACCCCGAAGTCTCTTTGGACCTGCACTATATTTAGCTTTTAACCATTTAGAAAGCATCCTGTTCTATCCTTTTTAGGTCCAAAGTGGTTGACATCACATTTTCCTACATTGAAATCCATTTGCCTCAGTTTTGCCCATTCACTTAATCTGTCTATATCCCTGGGCAGTTTTATGCTTTCATCTATACTGCCTACAATGCCGCCTACATTTGTGTCATCGGCAAATTTGGATGTATGACTTTCTATGCCATCATCTAAGTCGTTAATAAATACTGTGAATATTTGAGGCCCCAACACAGATCCCTGTGGGACACCGCTGGTCACATCCTGCCAATTTGAGTACCTATCCATTATCCTTAATGTCTGTCTCCCGCCGCTCAGCCAGTTTCCTAATTAAATCAATAATTTGCCCTCAATTCAGTGGGCTTCTACTTGAAGTTAACAGTCTCTTATCACAGAATCACAGAAACCCCACAATGCAGATAGAGGCCATTTCGGCCCATCGAGCCTGCACCGACACATACCCCACCCGATCCCTGTAACCCCTACACCAACACATAACCCACCCTATCCCCACGTATTTAATCCCCCTAACACTAAGGGTCAATTTATCATAGCCAATCAACCTAACCCGCACATCTTTGGACTGTGGGAGGAAACCGGAGCACCCAGAGGAAACCCACGCAAACACGGGGAGAATGTGCAAACTCCACACAGACAGACACCCGAGGCCGGATTCGAACCCGGGTCCCTGGCACTGTGAGGCAACAGTGCTAACCACTATGCCACTATGTGGGACTTTATCAAATGACTTCTGGAAGTCCATATAATAACATCCATAGACATTCCCCTGTCCACTACTTTAGTCACCTCTTCAAAAAATTCAATCAGGTTTGTCAAGCATGACCTACCTTTCACAAATTCATGCTGGCTATCTCTGACCAACTGAAAATGTTTCGAGGTGTTCAGTCACCCTATCGTTAATTATAGGCACTAGCAAGTTCCTGACAGCAGATGTCTGGCTAACTGATTTATAATTCCATGGGTTCCCTGTCACACCATTCTTAAATAGCGGAGTGGCATGCACAATTGTTGAATCCAAGGGAACGGCTCCTGAATCGAGAGAACTTTGAAAGATGATAGCTATATCATCTGCAATGTGCTCACCTACTTCAATAAAAGCCTGCCTGCTTCAGTTTTCTCAGCTGTTCGATGTTTCAAGAGGAATTAATTTAAATGTCTCTTTGAAGGACAGTCGTTCTAATCTTCAAAGAGATCTCACTGTCGAATTTCCCGCGTCAAGTGCAAAAGGAAGAACTTGAGAAAGTAAATCGTTTGCTGTAATTTAACAAATATTGATTATTTTAGATTAATTTAAAGCAGAACCACTAGACTAGAGAGCTTGGATCCAATACTGGTGTTGGAACATTTGTTGCTTTTGTGTGAAATTATATAGTGAAATGACATTAAAGATAATAGTGGCTCACAGTCAATAAATAATATTTTGTCATTTGTTTATATGAGAAAAAATAACTGATAAAACCTATTCTTAGCACATTTTAGTGAATCACGGAGGAGATTGTTATATCCAACTTATGAAGTTAATTGTAAGTCCCTCAGTTTATATTTTTTTTAATGAGTAATACACAAGGGCCTAGAAATTCACTAGCCTTAGCGCCGCTTTTGAGGCGCTAGAGGGACTAGCGCCAGAGTTATGGCCATTTGAAAAATTGAGTGGGGCCCTAAAGCGGCGTTGCACTGGTAGCGCTGCGCCGGCACCGATGACGTCATCGGTGTGCGCAGCGTCTCGGTTGCCGTGGTAACCCACCCGAACTCCGAAATTGAGTTGCGGCCGCCTCGCCCGTGGCAGCCGCAAGCAACGTTCTGTAAAAGGTGCCTTGCTGAAGTTAGCGCCGGTGCATTAAGGTCGCGTGGCGGCCGGCCGCTTCCCCGGCGGCCGCCTGCCCGCACCTCCCTCCCCGGACTCCTCCAAGACCCCCCCGCGGCACAGATGCGTTTGTGCCGCGAGCCCGGCACTTCTCCGAGGTGCCGGGCTCATTTTTATTCAGCCGTCAACGGCCAGCGGTCGGGTGCAGGCAGCTCCTCCTTAACGGAAGGAGGAGGCCTGCACTTCCCCAGCCTGCCGCACCACATCGGGCGCCGCAGCGCCGGAACATCGCCGCAATGGGGCAGGTAGCGCCCATTGGGAGGCGCTGAAACCCTCCAGTAGCGCCGGCAGCCGTTTGGGCGCGGCGCTACTGAATTTTTGGCGCGCACAGGGGGACTTAGCGTCGGCACTAACTTCCGGCGCTAAAGCCCTGGCTGCGCCAAAACCCAATTTCTAGGCCAAGAACTCAGCACGAACTGAATGGCTCTTCTGTGGAAGAATGTATGATTGCAACAGCTTCGCCTATTTAATATCGGTGGTGTTACCTAGAGCGCATCAACTTTACGAGTTTGTTAGCAATGTTTCTAACAATACGTTTTCATGAACTTTTGGTTCTGCAGCTTTAATCCACTGGGTTTTGGAAGAATGAATATTGTAAGTCGAAAGCAAGGGTGTTAACCATTCCTATAGTTTTGAAGCGCTGGAATAATCGATTAATGCATGTTTTTGAGTCTGTACGATGGGTATTGGGAGCCCAGTTATTACTTTAATCTTAGAATGATGGAAAACAAATTTCAGAGGTGCACTGACCGTAGAGTATGGATGAAAAAAGACACACAACTTTGCAATTACAAATACAATGAGGAATAGCTTTTCAGACAACAAACATTTATTTCTGTTAAGGATATCTGGGATTAAAGTCCCAGGATATACACGCAAATAATGCTATAGACAGTAAGTTAATTAAATGAATAGAGTGCCAATCCCCAAAGATTGTAATTATACATATAGTGACTGGGAAAATAGCAGAGGATATACTAAGAAGTCACCATCCAGAATAAGTACAATTTTGGTTCCTAAATCAGCTTCATAAACAGCCCATGCAGCTATATGGATCCTATGAATTAGGTATGTATGTTAAATAAGGAGTAAGAGAGCAAACATATTCAAGCAAGTGGCAAACGTCTGGAGGCATCGAGTTTGATCTTTAGGCATCACCAGGGCGGAATGAAGAAAGGAGAGTCGATCACACGCTGGTGCTTGAGTTTCCTTCCATTGTATTTAAGGAAAATCCGATAGTTTTTGTTGGAGGCACACTATATTCTTTGCCTGAATTTTCTTTCTCTGCTCGCCCATGCCATGCATAATGCCAGCAAGCTGAAGTTGAAATTTTGCTCCTCAATTCACTACCGTGCAAATTAATGTAAACTGATTAGTATTGGAGCCAACAAATAAAGTAAAGCGAAAGATTTGCAAACGAACGATTCCGTACAGTGATGTGGAGAAGAGCGACTGTCGTGTTCAAAACAACACCTAGTTGAGCTTTCATTGCATTGCTTTCCAAAAGCAGCGTGCCCATGAAGGAGGTTGGAATTCGGGAGGCAATATCGTCGATTCCAGTCAGTGCAGCTAAGTTAAGAGTGAGTGGAGCAATCCAATGCGAATGTCACTGTGCATCATGCATTTGGAGCAGGCGGTTTGTGTGCGGCTAGGATGAGCACATTATTTGAAATACTTGTTTATTTTCTGCTTTTCTAAAGGTGATTCAGCTCTTATCATTAAATGGTTAGGTCGCTCAATGCCAAGTAACAATTGCGAAGTGCATGGCCCATGAACTGGTATTTTCAAATTGCACGGCGGTCCAAGTGACTTCACAGGGCTCCGATTTGCATGGGCTGATGTGCCTTGGGCCTGGGCCTGATTTCTGCGAGCGATGGGCTGTCCATTTGTAACCAGCCCAGCCCCCTTTCCCCAAAATGGAAAGATACCGACATCAGTGGAAAACCGGTGCTGTAATACACTCATTTTCATTGAGCTACCACCCATTCGCAATCTACGGGGAAGAGAAGTGAATGCAAATCTACCAAAAGTGCATGAAAAATCATGCAGCATAATGATATCAGCATATATTTAGTTTGCGTTATGGGATAATCATTACAACTGGCTGCCCAAAGTTTAGTAGCAGAAAGAGGAGCCAGCGGCATCTGTATATCTGTACTATTTAGATAAGTCTAGAGCTCAACAGTAGTTTTATTCCTGTACAATGTTTAGGATATGTAGTGTATGTACTTTTAAGAGAGAACTACTTTTACAGCTCCTGTATACTGTAGTACCGGCAGTGACCACACCTGTATATAAGCCTTGAGCATGCCTCAGTACCCCCAGTCTTGGGACGACACTACTCCAGTAAACACCTGTTGATTGTTAAGTTACAGCATCCGTGTAGTTATCTGAAAACATCATACTCTCAGAATCACGGATCTAACAGTGGCGACGAGTGTCGATTCGAATCTACCTGCAACTCTGCATTTCCCTTCGAGGATTCGCTCTGGGAGGGTGGTGGAAGAAAGTCGAGGCCAGAAGCACGGACGTCGACCACGAGCAACCGCCCAGTCGTCCGGCAGAGAGTGAACATCGCAAGGGAGGCTGTTGAGAGCTGGGCTTGGTTCCCCAGCCACGACGATCCAGCAACAGTCTGACAACAGGTACAGTGCAGACCCTTCCCGGACAGCGGCGGCTGGAGCCGACTGATGGCAGAGAAAAAGCCGAGCAGCGTCGACGGGGTAAGAGAGAGGGTGAAGCGCACAGGGCACAGCCAGGGGTTGAAAACCGAGCGGCGTCGAGGAAAAACAAAACGGAGATAAAGAGGGTAAAGCAGCAGCCAGGTTCAGGACGGAGCTGCGGAAATGGGGAAGGCGCACAGAAAAAAAAAAATGCGCAGAGCACAGCCAGGGCTCAATGGCTGAACAGTGTCCACGGGGAGAAGAAGGGAGAGCGCGGGAGATGCCATTGAGCTGCGGAGAAGAAGGAAGAGTGTGGGAGACGCCATTTTTAGAAGCCGCAGTGGAGAAGAAGGGCGAGCGCGGGAAGAAAGGGAAGTGCGGGAGACGCCATTTTGTGCCAGCGGAGAAGAAGGGAGAGCGTGGGAGATGCCATTGTTGACAGGTAAATCACACCCAGGGATGCCGAAGAGTGGCAGTATCTCTACGTTCGACAATGAAGTCGAAGATTGGGCGACATATGTGGAATGTATTGAGGTGTGCTGCAGGGCGAATGAAGTGCCAGATGCTAGGAAAGCACTGGTTATGTTAAATACCATTGGTGCAAAAACTTATGGCTTACTGCGAAACTTAATAACCCCAGAGAAGCCCGTGAATAAGAATTTCGAAAGCATAGTAGAAATCCTACGGCACCACTTAAACCCCTCAACGCTGCTGATAGCAGAAAGATTTAAGTTCCACAAAAGGAACCAACATAAAGACGAAAGTAATGCTGAGTACTTAACGGAACTGCGCAAGCTATCGAAACACTGCCAGTTTGGAGTGGGACTAGCAGATACGTTAAGGGACAAGTTTGTGTGCGGGCTTCAAAGTGAAGGAACCCAGAAACGGCTTCTATTAGAAAAAGAACTTACGCTGGACAAGGCTTTCAGCATGGCAGTATCACACGAAGCAGCCACAAGGGGCGCTGCAGTGATACTACAGAGACCACAAGAATATGGCACCAATGAAATGTCATATTGAACAGGGACATGTTAATGCTGTGGCAGAACAACACAAGACCAGAAGGATTGTTGGTTCAAGGGCCAAGTGTGCAGAGAGCGTGGAAAAGCAGGACACATAGCAAGAGTCTGCAGGTCTGGGAAGACAACCAACGGCAAGAAATCTCCACAGGAGAAGTACAAAAAGGTACACAAGGTGATGGACAGTTGTGCAGACGAACAGAAAACTGACACAGACTCCGGAAGCAAGGAGCTGGGTTGTCTGAAACTACATAAGGTAACCAAAATGGAGGAACACCAGACTATCTGGGTTACACTCAAGATAGACGGAGTCCAAGTGAAAATGGAATTGGACACAGGATCAGCCCTAACAATCATAAACCAAAGGGACTACAAGCGGCTATATTCACAGATACCCTTGAAAGCTACAGAGATTGCCTTGACGACGTACACGGGGCAAAAAGTCTACCCCAAAGGAAAAATAAGGGTGAAAGTGATATACAAGGCCAGGAAATACCTAAAATGGACGTATATGTATTGCCAGGGGAAGGACCACCACTAATAGGATGTGAATGGATCCGGAAGGTACAACTAGATTGGCATTCCATACAGGCACTGAAGGCTGAGGCCAAGAAGGATGACGACATCACACCTGGACGACTGTCAAAAATGCTAACTGATGCAAAAGAAGTGTTCCAGGAGGGACTCGGAACATTAAAAGGCATAACAGCACCGATTAAAATAGAGGAAAATGCAAGCCCAGAGTTTCTTAAGGCCAGACCAGTGCCTTATGCGATCAGACCAGCCGTCGAAGCAGAGCTGGAAGGGTTGGAACGTTCAGGAGTACTGTCCAAAGTAGACTGGAGCGAGTGGGCTACACCCATCGTTCCTGTAATGAAGAGGTCGTTGAGTAATATGCCTGGGGAACCAAAGAAGGTCCGCATCTGTGGGTATTTTAAGGTGACAGTGAACCCAGTCCTTCACACGGTACAATATCCGCTTCCACGAATTGAGGATATTTTCGCCTCAATATCTGGAGGTGAACGCTTCACCAAAATTGATCTAGCCCAGGCGTACTTGCAAATGGATGTAGAAGAAGCCTCGAAACAATACTCACGATCAACACTCATAAAGGTCTCGACCAATACCATCGGCTGGTGTTCGGGGTAGCATCGGCTCCGGCTATTTGGCAAAGGGTGATGGATCAAGTCCTGCAAGGGATTCCAGGGTCCCAGTGTTATTTGGACGACATCCTGGTCACGGGCGAAAAAGACAGTGATCACCTCGCCAACCTGGAGAAGGTGCTCACTAGATTAAAGGAATATGGGCTATGAGCTAATCGCCACAAGTGCGAGTTATTTCAGAAGCAGATCTCGTATTTTGGCCATGTTATCGATGAAGAGGGGTTAGATATGTCCCCTGAAAAGATTGAGGCAGTAGTCAAGGCTCCAGCACTGGAAAATGCGTCACAACTGAGGTCGTTCCTCGGGCTGGTAAACTACTACCATAAGTTCTTGCCAAAATTGTCTTCTTCCTACTGCATCCTACTGCAAACAGGGGTACCATGGAAGTGGAATGACGAACGTAAACGAGCTTTCCAGAAGTGCAAAGAATTGATCACATCAAAAGAGGTGTTGGCCCATTTCAACCCAGCACTACCAATTCGTTTGGCATGTGATGCATCATCCTACAGTATTGGAGCGGTGCTGTCGCACAAATTCCTAGATGGGTTGGAGAGGTCAGTAGCCTTTGCGTCTCGGTCACTAACCTCAGCCGAGCGCAACTACGCCCAGATTGACAGGGAGGCCCTCAGCCTAGTATGGGGAGTAAAAAAATTTAACCACTCTCTGCATGGGCAGAAGTTCACCTTCTGACTGACCACCAACTACTTGTCTTCATCTTTAATCCAAAGAAGGGCGTTCCAGTGATGACTGCACAACGGTTACAAAGATGGTCCCTTTTTCTAGGGACGAACCAATATGAAATAGAATATGAAGGCACGAAGCAGCATGGGAACACTGATGGGCTATCGTGCCTGCCACTGCCTACTGTGGAGGAAGCACCAGCAGTGGACCCTATCGAGATATTTTATTCATCAATAATTGAACGATTGCCAGTAACTAACACGGATATAAAGAAGGAGACCCGCAATGACCCGACACTGTCTCGGGTATATGATTTGACGGTGAGGGGATGGCCAACACATGGCGACTTACTGTGGCCAGCATTCTCATCCAGAAGAGAACAGCTGTCAGTATGCCAGGGGACAGTGATGTGTGGATCCCGAGTGGTGTTTCCACCCAAGTTAAGGGAGAGAGTGCTAAATGAGTTTCATGAAGGTAATCTGGGAGGGGTGAAAATGGCAAGCCTTGCTTGGGCTTATGTGTGGTGGCCGGGGATCGATCAACAAAGCGAGGACCTAACCAAGAGCTGCTCAGGATGCCAGTAGTTTAAAAATGCACCACCACATGCCCCTCTATACCCATGGGAGTGGCCCTCCTCTCCCTGGCAACGGGTGTATATTGATTTTGCTGGTCCATTTCTGGACTCAATGTTCTTAATAGCAGTGGATGCTCACTCGAAATGGCCTGAGGTGATAAAAATTTCCTCAACCACGACAGAGAAAACGATTGCAGTCCTACGGACCATATTTGCCAGGAACGGCTTGCCAGAGCAGATTTGCTCTGATAATGGACCACAGTTTGTGTCCGAAGAGTTTCGGAAATTTATGAGAAGGAATGGGGTAAGGCAATACACATCCGCCCCGTATCATCCAGCCACAAATGGATTGGCTGAGAGGTTCGTACAAACCTTTGAAAAGGCGATAAAGGCCATGTGTGATGATGAAATTCCACTACAGCATAAGGTGGACAATTTCCTATTAGCCTACAGAAATGCGACACATGCAGTTACCAACCAGACCCCGGCCATGATGTTCTTTAACTGAAGGTTGAGATCTCGTCTGGATATGCTCAGACCAAATGTGCGAAGAAATTTTGAGGATAAACAATTCCAACACATCAATGAGAAGCCGACAAGGAGCTTCAATGTAGGACAACCAGTCTTGGCCTGTGACTACCGAACAGAGAAATGGCAACCCGGAACGATATGCACAAGGCAGGGGCCATTAATGTACACAGTGGATGTCGGGGAGAACATTGTGAGACACCACGTCGATCAGATCTTAGCGTCACAGGAATGAGTCAACCCCATGTCTCGAGTACCTGGGGATGAACCCGACATCGGTAGCATCTACCTCAGAACCAGTAGCAGTGGAAACTGATGAACTAACCGACGAAAAGGGGCCAGAATCGCCTCCGCACCAAGAACAAGAACCTCAGGAAAGGCACTATCCAGAAAGGATAAGGAAGCCACCCCAAAGGCTGAATCTATAAACGGACTATTTTTGTTAATGTGCATGTTAAAGTGTTGATTGTTATTTGAATATTATGGGTACTGCTAATCTAAAAGGGGAGGAATTGTAGTGTATGTACCTTTAAGACAAAACTACTTTTACAGCTCCTGTATACTGCTGTACCGGCAGTGACCATACCTGTATATAAGCCTTGAGCATGCCTCTCTACCCTGAGTCTTGAGACTACCCTACTCCAGTAAACACCTGTTGATTGTCAAGTTACAACATCCGTGTAGTTATTTGAAAACATCATACTCTCAGAATCACGGATCTAACAGGATAGACCCGTTTTGCAAAACTTTATGTAGTTCCTTTGATCTATTCATAAGAAGGCCGTTGCCTTTCAAAAAAAGGCATTAATATCAATGGAAATACATATCATGATCTCCCTATGGTGAGCAACTGAGAGCAATATATGCCACGTCTAGAATATTATTTAAAGATAAACAATCTAACGCATTTGTCAAATAATAGAGGAATCTTATTTACAATGATTTAGAGGACCAACGTAATTTGCGGTTCAAAGCAGCAGAAGAGCTCGTCACAATTATCCATGTCAGCAAATGAGTGAACTGCAATTACTCAAAGGGCATCAAAGTACAAAGAATACCAGAAACAAGACTGAACAAAGGATCAATAAATGCCATTCAGGGATCAGGTTGTTGCAGTTACCCCTGTGTAAGTACATGTCTGTGTGGCGCAGTGCAATGAGCTAAATCAGTTGCTGTCACTTAACTGTACTGACTGGAAAGGAAAATGGCTACTGGGAAAATAACATTTAATCATGCCGGCTGTGACCCCTCGATGACTATCTTCTACAGCTTACTTTTATTTGACGAGGATGTAGACAGAACAATATAACAACAGGGCAATCTTCATAAACTTATAAATATATTAAACCATTCTGTATTAGTTTCACAACAACCGTAAACCAACGCATTGCCACGCAATGATAAGCTAAATTAATTGGTCCTGAATGTTTAAACAATGAGTAACTAGTGGTTATGCTCACGTATGCTTTTTAAACTTTCTCTCAGATATTCCAGTTCTGAAAATCAAATCAGCAGTACATTTAGTTGTTATATTTTACACTAATGGCTTATAACAACTGTCCGGTTACCGTGAATACCCGCAGGGAAGAGCAACAATGGCACCCATGCTCCAATCATCATCATCCACGTCACAATATAGCATGCTTACTGGGTGTGTCTGACATCTCTTTGGTTGTGAAGGAATTGCAAGGCAATAGCAGAATCTGAAGAATGATCGTGGCGTATTATTCTGTTTACAATTGTGACCTGCAGAAGAGTCTTGGGATTGATATCACTGACGAGTAAGGTAAGGCGGGGATGGGACCACGACAAATAGAGTGAACAGCAAACATAGCAGCATTAGCAGTAAGAAACCATAAAACAGAAAAGACCTGGGCAAGTTAGATTTCACAGCGCCATATTTGAAAAATCTTTATGAATTAGTAACTGAAGACAGAAACCTCTATTACAGTGCAACCAACACAGCCCGTTTTCGAAATAGACACCTTTCTCTTGCAGACTGAGCATTTTTTCTGTTCAGGAATTTAAAAAGAGTAATAAATGCATAGAATTAAATCGAGAATATGTTTATTTTCGAACCGACGTGAATTAAAGTAAAGCAAGTCCTGCATGTAATGGAGTAATGTGGTTTGCATTAGCTACCGCTAATATAGTGATTATATATTTGAACAATGACATTGTTTCATAAAATACTGTCTTGAACTCACTCCTTTGACATTTATGCAATAGTCTAGGTCGTTTATAAATATTGTAAAACGTAATGGACACAAAACTGACCCTTGGGGAACACCACTGCTAACCACCTCCTAGTCTGATAAAAATCCTTCCAGCACCAGCCTTTGCTTCCTGCCACTGAGCAAATTTTGTATCCATACCACCACTGTCCCCTTAATTCCATGTGCTTCCATCTTTTAAATAGCCTCCTGCGTGGCCCTTTGTCAAAGCCTACGAAAAGTCCATATATACATCGAATGCACTACCTTGATCAAATGCCTCTGTTATCTCATCAATGTTTCAACCAGGTTCGTCAGACACGATTTTCCTTTAACAAATGCGTGCTGGGTCTCCTTGATCAACCCATTCCTTTCAAAATGAAAGTATATTTTGTCCCTGATAATGGTTTCCAATAACTTCCCTGCCACCGATGTTCGGCTAACTGAACTGTAGTTTCCTGGTATAACCCTCTCCCCTTTCTTGAATAGTGGTGCCACTTTAGCAACCCGCCAGTCCTCCAATACTACTCATGTATCAGATTGTGACCAATGCCTCTGCCATTTCTACCTTTGCTTCTTTCAGCAACCTAGGATGCATTCCAACTGGACCAGGTGACTTACCAACTGTCAGTAATAATGCTAATCTTTTAGTACGTCCTCGATCTATTATTATCCTGTCAATATCTTCCATCTCCACTTTTAGTGTAACCTTCACATCATCCGCTTCGTTTGTGAAGACAGATACAAAATTCTCATTTAATACTTTTCACATATCCTCTGCCACCACATGACGATTTCCCTTTGTGTCCTTAAAAAGCCCAACGTTTTACCCAGCAAATCGCTTACCATTTATATGTTCCTAAAACATTTCTGGGTTAATTTAATGTTGCCTGCTAATCTTTTCTCGAATCGTCTCTTTGCTTCCCATGTTGACGTTTTCAATTCCCTTCTGAACTTTCCATAATCTTCCTGATTATTAATTGAATGTTGCTCCTGAGATATGTCATAAGCATCATTTTTTCTGTTTTACTTAACTTTTATTTCGTTTGTCATCCAGGGACCATTAGCTTTGGATGCTCTACCTTTTCCATTCACAGGAATATGCCCAGCTTGTACCGGAACTATCTCTTCCCTGTGTCAGGGTTGGGGAGCCACGGGGCCGTATAAATACGAGGCCGTGCTCTCCGGGCGAGGTAGGATCTGGACCCAAGTGCAGAAACCAGACAAGAGACACATATACAGTACTTTGTTTGAACTTTACTAAATTCACACATAACTAGATTAACACAGCAATATACATAAGAACTAGAGACAAGAGAACTAGAGACAAGTTACAAGACGGCTAGTCAAGATAGGAACTCAGGACAGCTTCCATGAGGAAGCCCACTTGTCTATACTGAGCTTGCGACAAGCTACCACAAGGGGCAACCGGCTTGCCGAGGCTAAACTCCAGACAAGCTACCCCAAGGGTAATCGGCTTATCAATGCAAAGCTCAAGACAAGATCCCAACGGCTCCCACATAGCAACACGCTAGTCCAAACAGCACCTTACCAAGACAAGCAGCTCAACAGAACAAGACTTAAATACATCTTAAATCCAGAGAAAAGAACACAGACTTAGATACATAGCTCGAAAGAACTAGAACACAGATTTAGATACATAACTCGAGAGAACTATGGCACAGACTTAGATACATAACTCGAGAGAACTAGAACACAGACTTAGATACATAGCTCAAGAGAACTATGGCAGCCAGCTTGTGAAGGCAAGCTGCCAAAGAGGAAAGGCTAGTCACACAGAGAACCTAGTCACGACAAGGAACATTGTCAAGACTTACTCCCTGGTTCACCCTAGTGAGGACTGAGCACTGAGTGAAACAACAACAGAACTGAAATACCAAGAAAACCAGGTGCCACCCATAAACAGCTAACAGGCTGATTAAAAACTAACACAGGGTTAGGAACAATTAACACCAGAGAACAAGAAACAATTAACAAAGGAACACAGTGAAGGTGCCATCTAGAGGTTGCAAAAAGGAACTGACTGGCACCCTCACAGGACCCCCTCCCCAAGGAACGGCTCCTGACGTGTGGCAGCTCTGAGTGGAGAAGGCTGTGCTGCTGAGCTGCTCCTGCTGCTGTGGGGAGAGAGTGTGTGGTTGCCTTGGCCTGGGAGTGGAGTGGAGTGGAGAGGAAGGAGTGACCCCAGGCCACCACTACCAGCAACCTAAAACCATCTACAGAGGTGCCTGGAGAGGGAGGAGTAGAGGACAGAGGAGGAGGCCAGTTTTACAACTACAGGAGGCCTTCCATCACTGCCTCCCAACTTGGCCTCCAGCCCAGGAGAGGGAGAGAGGGGAGAGAATACCACTCTGCTACAACTCGGAAGGAGGGGAGGAGCTGCTGCAACTTTCAAACATCTGCAGGTGGGTGTCTTTGTGCACTCCCCTAAAGACTTTGCATTGTAGGCGGGGGGAGGAAGGAAGACGGGCCGGAAGCCTGGCCTGGGTTGGCTGGAGCCTGCCCAGGTGAAGCTTGTTTCTGCACGTCGAGAAGACCTGTGTGGGCTGAGCCTGGGCTTTTTCCAGCCTGCCCAGGTGAAGACGTCTTCTCCCCCTGCCCGAAGAGCTGCTTAAGACTTTGTATTTCCATCGGGGGAGTGCACCCAGCCGACGCCCACCCACCGACCAACACCTTAAGTGGAGACCCTGCCTTTGCGGCCCCCCTCCTTCCCATCCCCCTCTTCTTCCCATCCCCCTCTTTCTCTCTCCTTGTCCTCTCTCTGCCTCTCCAAAAGGCACCTCTTTAATTCTTTCCTAATTACCCATTGAGCAGAGGGAAGGAAGGGCCCTCTCCCAATTGACACCATTAAGGGGACAGGCTGCCCAGTTAATTTACACTCCCTCTGCTCTGGGAAGACTTCTAAAACCGAGGCCATTAACACCTTCAGGCCTGTGACTTTTGGGGTGTGTGTAGCTCTTTTTTAAGATCCACCCCACTATGGCATCTACATCCGCGGCGGCGACGGGGCCGGCGAGAACTTATGCGGCGGCGGCGGCCAAAGCCTCGGCCGCTCCCGCTGCTGCTGCTGCCCCGTCGCCGTTCCGCTTGATGACCATCAAGCTCGGGGTGAAGAGCTACACCCACCCCGACATGACTATTGAGGCGTGCGTGAAGGCTATGGCCGGGGTTGTCGGCCCTCCGGCCATAGTCGCCGCCTCAAAAATGTACGGGAGGGCTGTCTTTTTCCTGGAGTCCGAGCGGGCGGTGGCCCTGGCCATCGCCCAGGGGCTCACCGTGGGCGGGACTTTCCTGCCGGTGGACCCGCTGGAGGCCACCGCGCAGAGGGTCGTTCTGTCGAACGTCCCGCCCTATATCACCGGTGAGCTCCTCCTTCCCACCTACGTCAACTCGGGGAGGTGAGGTCGGGGATTTCCCCGATCCCGCTCGGGCTCCGGGAAGGCAGCGTTCGCCATGTCTTCTCCTTCCGGCGCCAGGCCTTTGTCCAGCTGGCGCGGGAGGGGGAGACGGACGGGGCTTTCACGGTCCTCCATGGGGGGACCCCGTACCGCGTCTTTTGGACCACGGACGGCGTGCGGTGCCACGCCTGTAGGGAGGTGGGGCACGTGCAGAAAAACTGCCCCGCCTCCAAGGCCGCCAAGTCATCCGGCGCGACCGAGGCTGGCGCCGCCGCCGCTCCTCCCTCCGGGTCTAGCCGCGCCCCCTCCCGAACAAAAGCTAACGGGGCGCGGTCGTCCTCGGAGGCCGTCGTCAACCAGGCCTCCGGCGGGGGGGAGGAGGGAGGTCCGGTCGCGAAGAAGGCGCTGGGCAAAACTAAACACCGTAGGGTGGGTCCCCCCGCGGAGGGTGTCCCCCACAATATGGAGCCCCTGATGCCGGAGAGCGTCGCCGCGATAATCGCGGAGTGCGGAGGGGGGGGGGCCCTCGTGGCCGAGCCTGTGGCCGCGACCGCCGAGGCGGTAATGCCAGAACCTGCGGCCGGGCTCGGGCCCGGGGGTCCCAAAGAAGTCGCTCCTCCAGAAGGAGCAGGGGAGGCCCCTGAAGAAATGGAGGCCTCCATTTACCCCTCCGCGCTCAAAAGAAGGCGCGAACCCCTGGATGAGGAGGAGGACCGGGAGGAGGAAGGTCCCTCCGGTCAGGGGGAGTCATCGCCCGCCGCGGGTGCTGCGCCCCACCCCACCGCTGACACCGTTACGGGCGAACGGCAGGGGTCGCCTGTCCCTGAGGAGGCTGAGGCAGAAGCGTCTGCCCAGCTCGTGCCTCCCGGGGATGGGGACGAGACCCTGCCCGTGGGGGGGGTCGCGGAACGTGCCGCGGCGGAAATAGATCCACTGCTGGTGGCTTTGCCCCTCGATGGGTCGGGCGGCCAGGGGACCGGGCCGGGCGAGTCCTCTGATGATGAGCTCGCCCAGAGCGGCCCGGACCTTTCCCAGGTGCTGCTCGACTTCGTCGAGGTGTGTGGGAAAATTACCCCATCTGCTGGGTCGGAGGCCGGTGGCGTGGCGGAGGGGGACCCTCCGTCTGTGTCTCCGGCGCTGGGCGACTTGGAGATGATCGGGTACACGTGTTCTCCCGTCTCTCCGGTCTCTCCGGTCGTTCCGGTGCCTGGGGCGGAGGGGGTCTCCGGGCCGCCGCCGCCTTCTGGCCCGGCCCCCCTAAAGGAGCCCGGGGGGGAATCCTCCGCTACCGATCCTGGGGGTGGGATCGGGGCGGAGGCGGGGCCGGCTGTCGCGGCAGGGCCGCCCGACGCGCACTGCGTGGCGGACGGTTCGGCCGCCGGTGGCGACCCCCCGGAGGAGGACGGGGACTCGGTGGTGGGGGCGGAGGAAGACTTAGAGTCCATCGCCGACGAGGCGATGGATGACCTCGCGCCCCTCGCCGGGACCCCCCTCGTTCTTATTCCCATCAGGGAGCTCCGGGAATTTGTGGCCACGAGCCAGGGTCGCCGCAGGACCCAGCAGGCCCTCGACAGATGGTCGGGGCTGGCGCTGCTCGTCGGGTCGGCCCGCGTCGCCTACAAGACCATGGGTGCGGACGCGGGCGTGAGCCCGTCCGAGCTGTGTCGGTTCCGAGCATTCCTCACCGGGCTGCTAAGGGAGTGGCGGTCGACTAGCGGCCACCCTCCCTTCCCCCGTTAGTTTTAAGTAGGGGTTGGTTGTGCTTCTGAAATGAAGATAACCATAGCCAGCCTCAACGTCAACGGCAGCAGGGAGGCTAGCCGCAGATTTAATAACTTTTCGGTCCTTCGGGACGGGAAGTATGCGGTGTGCTTCCTGCAAGAAACCCACACCGTTCCGGGAGACGAGGCTACGTGGCTCCTGGAGTGGCAAGGAGGGGTCAACATGAGTGACCTCTCCAGTGTTTCCAGTGGGGTGGCTATCTTGTTGGCCCTGCATTTTCAGCCGGAGATCTTGGGGGTCAAGGAGCTCGTGCCGGGCCGCTTGCTCCAGGTCACCGTTCGCCTGGGGGGCGTGCCGTTCCATCTAGTGAACGTGTACGCCCCCGGGGCCGGTGCGCAGCAAGCGCGCTTCTTTGAAGAAGTGTCCACTCTTTTGAGCTCCATCGACGCGGGCGAGTGCGTCGTCCTCGGGGGGGATTTTAATTGTACCCTCGAGGCGAGGGACCGCACGGGTACCCAGCCGAGCCCGGCGTCGGTGGGGAAGTTGAGGGACCTGGTCGAGTCCCTCGACTTGGTGGACGTCTGGCGTAATCTTCATCCCGACTCCAGCGCCTTCACTTTTGTGAGGTCTGGGGGAGGTGCATCCAGGATCGACCGCCTCTACATTTCCCGGGCATACGTCTCCTGCGTTCCGACGGCTTCCGTGCGGCCGGTGCCATGCACGGACCACCACCTGGTGTGGGCGGAGCTCGTGCCGCCACGCGCCGGGGGGCGGTCCGCGTACTGGCACTTTAACAACCTGCTGCTGGAGGACGCGCGGTTCCGGGATTCGTTCGGTCGGTTCTGGGCCGGCTGGAGAAGGAAGCAGGGGGGCTTCCCCTCCTTGAGGCTATGGTGGGATGTGGGCAAGGCTCACATCCGTCTCTTCTGTCAGGAGTACGCGAAGGGGTCGACCAAGAGGCGGGAGGCCCAGGTCGGGCAGTTGGAGAAGGAGGTGCTCGACCTGGAGTCCCGTCTCGGTCAAGTCGCCGAGGACCCGGCCCTGCGGCTGGCGTACGAAGAGAAGAAGGGCGCGCTGAAGGACCTGCGGCTCGTCGGGTCCCGAGGCGCGTACGTGAGGTCGCGGATCCAGTTCCTGCGGGACCTGGACCACGGCTCCCCCTTCTTCTACTCGCTGGAAAAAAGACGGGGGGTCCGTAAGCAGCTTTTGGAGCTGCTGGCCGACGATGGATCTCCGGTCTCGGATCCGGAGGGAATCCGCGCGGAGACCCGCGCCTATTACGGGGCTCTGTTCTCTCCGGATCCGTCCAGCGAGGACGCGCGCGGAGTTTTGTGGGAGGACCTGCCGAAGGTCGGCCTGGAGGGCGCCGAAAAACTGGACGCTCCTCTGAGTTTGGAGGAGCTGTCCGGCGCCCTCCGCCAGCTCTCCAGGGGGAAGTCCCCGGGGCTGGACGGGCTGACCGTGGAGTTTCACAGGGCGTTCTGGGCCATCCTGGGGGGCAACTACGTGCGGGTCCTGGGGGAATGTCTGGCGACCGGGGAGATGCCCCTCTCGTGGTGCAGGGCGGTGATCGTCCTGCTGCCTAAGAAGGGTGATCTCCGCCTCCTCAAGAACAGGCGCCCGGTCTCCCTCCTCAGCACGGATTACAAAATCTTTGCCAGGGCCATGTCTGTTCGCCTTGGCGCCGTGCTGGCACGCATGATCCATCCCGACCAGTCCTACACGGTCCCGGGCCGGACCATTCACGATAACATCCATCTGGTCCGGGACCTGGTCCACCATTCCCAGAGGGCTGGTCTGTCGGTCGCCTTCCTTTCCCTGGATCAGGAGAAGGCGTTCGACAGGGTGGATCACGAGTATCTTTTCGGGACTCTGCGCGCTTTCGGGTTCGGGACGCATTTCCTCGCCCGGATCCGACTTCTGTACGCTGCCGCGGAGTGTCTGATTAAAGTTAACGGGTCCTTGACGGCGCCCCTTCGCTTCGGGAGGGGGGTGCGTCAGGGATGCCCCATGTCCGGCCAGTTATATGCCATTTGCGTGGAGCCTTTCCTGCGCCTCTTGCGGAAGAGGTTGGCGGGATTGGCTCTGCGAGGGCCGGGCGTGGAGGTGGTCCTCTCGGCTTACGCCGATGACGTGCTCCTCGTGGTCACGGATCCCGTTGACTTGCGGAGGATGCGGGAATGCCAGCAGATTTACTCGGACGCATCCTCCGCCAGGATCAACTGGGGGAAATGTTCTGGACTCCTGGTGGGTCAGTGGCAGGTGGACTCTCTGCCGGAGGAGTTCGGGCCCTTCGCCTGGAGTACCACGCACCTCCTCTACTTGGGAGTCTACCTCAGCCCGGCCGAGGACGCCTGGCCGGCGAACTGGCACGAGCTGGAGGCCAAAGTCACCGCTCGCTTAGGACGCTGGACAGGATTGCTCCGAGTGTTGTCCTACAGGGGTCGGGCGTTGGTCATTAACCAACTGGTGGCCGCCATGTTGTGGTACCGGTTGGTTACTCTGATCCCCCCCCCTGCGTTTGTCGCCAAGATACAGAAGAAGCTCGTCGACTTCTTCTGGAACAACAGGATACACTGGGTCGCTGCCGCGGTTCTGAGTCTCCCGCTTAAGGAGGGCGGTGAGGCGTTGGTGTGCCTCCGCACCCAGGCTGCGACTTTCCGTCTTCGGACGCTGCAGAGATACCTGTACGTCGAGAATCCTCCAAGATGGTGTGCGCTGGCGACGTATTTTTTCCGCCAGCTGCACGGCCTCAATTACGACACGCAGCTCCTGTTTTTGGAGGTGAGCGGCAGGCGTGAGAGCCTGCGGGAGCTGCCTGTCTTTTACCAGGAACTACTATGGGTTTGGAACTCCGTCGCCTCCAGGCGGAGCTCTCCCCTGTCAGGAGCGGCGGCTGTCCTCCGGGAGCCGCTGTTCAGGAATCCGCACCTCCACGTCCGCGAGTTCGGGTGGCTGGCGGAGCGCAGGGCTGTGCCTGGCAGGGTGACTAGAGTCGGGGACCTACTCGATGGCGGAGGAGCGGGCTGGATGGCGCCAGAGGAGCTGGCACGACGCATGTCGTGGGTCGACGTCCGGCTCGCGGTCGATGCCATCGGGGCGGTGAAAGCGATGTTGCCCCCCGGCGCCACGAGGTGCGTCGAGGCGGCTCGGGCAGGTGGGGAGATCCCGTCCGAGCTTACTCCCGTTCGGATGGAATTCCTTATCGGCGCCTTGCCCCGAGACTCCCCTCGGGGATCGGCGCCTCACAACTTGAGCCGTCTCGAGGAAATACCCTCCGTGCTTTTTCATTCTGCGCGGAGGGGTTTCCTGTACGGGCTGCTCTTGCACACCTTCCACTTTGCCATCTTCGCCTGCCGTCCGGACATGCCGTGGCGTGCCGTTTTACTTCCGGACGGAGGCGGAGGTCCCCAATGGGGGGCACTCTATGCGGGAGTCCTCCCCTGTTCTATCGGGGATTTGGCCTGGAGGGTGTTGCACAGAGCAGTTCCGTGCAATAGATTTTTAAGCAGGTTTACGGACTCCCAGACCACTTGTTTGTTTTGCGGTCTGGAGGAGTCCGTCTTTCACGTGTACACGGGGTGTGAGAGGTTGCAGCCCCTCTTTCACTATTTGAAGGGGCTGCTCCTCAAATTTTGGTTGCACTTCAGTCCCACGCTCTTGATCTACGGTCACCCGCTGCGGAGGGGAGCGGCCAGGTCGGAGGACCTCCTCGTGGGCCTGCTCCTGGGCCTGGCCAAGAAAGCCATCAATTGGTCCAGGCAGCGGGCGGCCGAGGGGGTCGTCCGGCCGGATTGCCTCCCTCTCTTCCGCGGCCATGTTCGCGGCCGGGTGGCCCTGGAGATGGAGCACGCGGTGTCCGCCGGCGAGCTCGAGCTCTTTCGTGACCGGTGGGCGCCGCGGGGACTGGAGTGCGTAATCGATTTAAGAGGCCAAATTTTAATTTTATTAATCGGGTTATTTAAAGGGTTTATTTGTTTAAGGGTTTATTTTTGGGTTTATATAAAAGAGGTGAAGGTGCCATCTAGAGGTTACAAAAAGGAACTGACTTGCACCCTCACAGGACCCCCTCCCCAAGGAACGGCTCCTGACGTGTGGCAGCTCTGAGTGGAGAAGGCTGTGCTGCTGAGCTGCTCCTGCTGCTGTGGGGAGAGAGTGTGTGGTTGCCTTGGCCTGGGAGTGGAGTGGAGTGGAGAGGAAGGAGTGACCCCAGGCCACCACTACCAGCAACCTAAAACCATCTACAGAGGTGCCTGGAGAGGGAGGAGTAGAGGACAGAGGAGGAGGCCAGTTTTACAACTACAGGAGGCCTTCCATCAATGCCTCCCAACTTGGCCTCCAGCCCAGGAGAGGGAGAGAGGGGAGAGAATACCACTCGGCTACAACTCGGAAGGAGGGGAGGAGCTGCTGCAACTTTCAAACATCTGCGGGTGGGTGTCTTTTGCACTCCCCTAAAGACTTTGCATTGTAGGCGGGGGGAGGAAGGAAGACGGGCCGGAAGCCTGGCCTGGGTTGGCTGGAGCCTGCCCAGGTGAAGCTTGTTTCTGCACGTCGAGAAGACCTGTGTGGGCTGAGCCTGGGCTTTTTCCAGCCTGCCCAGGTGAAGACGTCTTCTCCCCCTGCCCGAAGAGCTGCTTAAGACTTTGTATTTCCATCGGGGGAGTGCACCCAGCCGACGCCCACCCACCCACCGACCAACACCTTAAGTGGAGACCCTGCCTTTGCGGCCCCCCCTCCTTCCCATCCCCCTCTTTCTCTCTCCTTGTCCTCTCTCTGCCTCTCCAAAAGGCACCTCTTTAATTCTTTCCTAATTACCCATTGAGCAGAGGGAAGGAAGGGCCCTCTCCCAATTGACACCATTAAGGGGAGAGGCTGCCCAGTTAATTTACACTCCCTCTGCTCTGGGAAGACTTCTAAAACCGAGGCCATTAACACCTTCAGGCCTGTGACTTTTGGGGTGTGTGTAGCTCTTTTTTAAGATCCACCCCACTATGGCATCTACATCCGCGGCGGCGACGGGGCCGGCGAGAACTTATGCGGCGGCGGCGGCCAAAGCCTCGGCCGCTCCCACTGCTGCTGCTGCCCCGTCGCCGTTCCGCTTGATGACCATCAAGCTCGGGGTGAAGAGCTACACCCACCCCGACATGACTATTGAGGCGTGCGTGAAGGCTATGGCCGGGGTTGTCGGCCCTCCGGCCATAGTCGCCGCCTCAAAAATGTACGGGAAGGCTGTCTTCTTCCTGGAGTCCGAGCGGGCGGTGGCCCTGGCCATCGCCCAGGGGCTCACCGTGGGCGGGACTTTCCTGCCGGTGGACCCGCTGGAGGCCACCGCGCAGAGGGTCGTTCTGTCGAACGTCCCGCCCTATATCACCGGTGAGCTCCTCCTCCCCCACCTACGTCAACTCGGGGAGGTGAGGTCGGGGATTTCCCCGATCCCGCTCGGGCTCCGGGAAGGCAGCCTTCGCCATGTCTTCTCCTTCCGGCGCCAAGCTTTCGTGCAGCTGGCACGGGAGGGGGAGACGGACGGGGCTTTCACGGTCCTCCACGGGGGGACACCGTACCGCGTCTTTTGGACCACGGACGGCGTGCGGTGCCACGCCTGTAGGGAGGTGGGGCACGTGCGGAAAAACTGCCCCGCCTCCAAGGCCGCCAATTCATCCGGCGCAACAAAGGCTGGCGCCGCCGCCGCTCCTCCCTCTGGGTCTAGCCGCGCCCCCTCCCGAACAAAAGCTAACGGGGCGCGGTCGTCGTCGGAGGCCGTCGTCATCCAGGCCTCCGGCGGGGGGGAGGAGGGAGGTCCGGTCGCGAAGAAGGCGCTGGGCAAAACTAAACACCGTAGGGTGGGTCCCCCCGTGGAGGGCGTCCCCCACAATATGGAGCCCCTGACGCCGGAGAGCGTCGCCGCGATAATCGCGGAGTGCGGAGGGGGGGGGGCCCTCGTGGCCGAGCCTGTGGCCGCGACCGCCGAGGCGGTAATGCCAGAACCTGCGGCCGGGCTCGGGCCCGGGGGTCCCAAAGAACTCGCTCCTCCAGAAGGAGCAGGGGAGGCCCCTGAAGAAATGGAGGCCTCCCTTTACCCCTCCGCGCTCAAAAGAAGGCGCGACCCCCTGGATGAGGAGGAGGACCGGGAGGAGGAAGGTCCCTCCGGTCAGGGGGAGTCGTCGCCCGCCGCGGGCTCTGCGCCCCACCCCACCGCTGACACCATTACGGGTGAACGGCAGGGGTCGCCTGTCCCTGAGGAGGCTGAGGCAGAAGCGTCTGCCCAGCTCGTGCCTCCCGGGGATGGGGACGAGACCCTGCCCGTGGGGGGGGTCGCGGAACGAGCCGCGGCGGAAATAGATCCACTGCTGGTGGCTTTGCCCCTCGACGGGTCGGGCGGCCGGGGGACCGGGCCGGGCGAGTCCTCTGATGATGAGCTCGCCCAGAGCGGCCCGGACCTTTCCCAGGTGCTGCTCGACTTCGTCGAGGTTTGTGGGAAAATTACCCCATCTGCTGGGTCGGAGGCCGGTGGCGTGGCGGAGGGGGACCCTCCGTCTGTGTCTCCGGCGCCGGGCGACTTGGGGATGATCGGGTACACGTGTTCTCCCGTCTCTCCGGTCTCTCCGGTCGTTCCGGTGCCTGGGGCGGAGGGGGTCTCCGGCCCGCCGCCGCCTTCTGGCCCGGCCCCCCTAAAGGAGCCCGGGGGGGAATCCTCCGCTACCGATCCTGGGGGTGGGATCGGGGCGGAGGCGGGGCCGGCTGTCGCGGCCGGGCCGCCCGACGCGCACTGCATGGCGGACGGTTCGGCCGCCGGTGGCGACCCCCCGGAGGAGGACGGGGACTCGGTGGTGGGGGCGGAGGAAGACTTAGAGTCCATCGCCGACGAGGCGATGGATGACCTCGCGCCCCTCGCCGGGACACCCCTCGTTCTTATTCCCATCAGGGAGCTCCGGGAATTTGTGGCCACGAGCCAGGGTCGCCGCAGGACCCAGCAGGCCCTCGACAGATGGTCGGGGCTGGCGCTGCTCGTCGGGTCGGCCCGCGTCGCCTACAAGACCATGGGTGTGGACGCAGGCGTGAGCCCATCCGAGCTGTGTCGGTTCCGAGCATTCCTCACCGGGCTGCTAAGGGAGTGGCGGTCGACTAGCGGCCGCCCTCCCTTCCCCCGTTAGTTTTAAGTAGGGGTTGGTTGTGCTTCTGAAATGAAGATAACCATTGCCAGCCTCAACGTCAACGGCAGCAGGGAGGCTAGCCGCAGATTTAATAACTTTTCGGTCCTTCGGGACGGGAAGTATGCGGTGTGCTTCCTGCAAGAAACCCACACCGTTCCGGGAGACGAGGCTACGTGGCTCCTGGAGTGGCAAGGAGGGGTCAACATGAGTCACCTCTCCAGTGTTTCCAGTGGGGTGGCTATCTTGTTGGCCCCGCATTTTCAGCCGGAGATCTTGGGGGTCAAGGATCTCGTGCCGGGCCGCTTGCTCCAGGTCACCGTTCGCCTGGGGGGCATGCCGTTCCATCTAGTGAACGTGTACGCCCCCGGGGCCGGTGCGCAGCAAGCGCGCTTCTTTGAAGAAGTGTCCACTCTTTTGGGCTCCATCGACGCGGGCGAGTGCGTCGTCCTCGGGGGGGATTTTAATTGTACCCTCGCGGCGAGGGACCGCACGGGTACCCAGCCGAGCCCGGCGTCGGTGGGGAAGTTGAGGGACCTGGTCGGGTCCCTCGACTTGGTGGACGTCTGGCGTAATCTTCATCCCGACTCCAGCGCCTTCACTTTTGTGAGGTCTGGGGGAGGAGCGTCCAGGATCGACCGCCTCTACATTTCCCGGGCGTACATCTCCTGCGTTCCGACGGCTTCCGTGCGGCCAGTGCCGTGCACGGACCACCACCTGGTGTGGGCGGAGATCGTGCCGCCGCGCGCCGGGGGGCGGTCCGCGTACTGGCACTTTAACAACCTGCTGCTGGAGGACGCGCGGTTCCGGGATTCGTTCGGTCGGTTCTGGGCCGGCTGGAGAAGGAAGCATGGGGGCTTCCCCTCCTTGAGGCTATGGTGGGATGTGGGCAAGGCTCACATCCCTCTCTTCTGTCAGGAGTACGCGAAGGGGTCGACCAAGAGGCGGGAGGCCCAGGTCGGGCAGTTGGAGAAGGAGGTGCTCGACCTGGAGTCCCGTCTCGGTCAAGTCGCCGAGGACCCGGCCCTGCGGCTGGCGTACGAAGAGAAGAAGGGCGCGCTGAAGGACCTGCGGCTCGTCGGGTCCCGAGGCGCGTACGTGAGGTCGCGGATCCAGTTCCTGTGGGACCTGGACCGCGGCTCCCCCTTCTTCTACTCGCTGGAAAAAAGACGGGGGGTCCGTAAGCAACTTTTGGAGCTGCTGGCCGACGACGGATCTCCGGTCTCGGATCCGGAGGGAATCCGCGCGGAGACCCGCGCCTATTACGGGGCTCTGTTCTCTCCGGATCCATCCAGCGAGGACGCGCGCAGAGTTTTGTGGGAGGACCTGCCGAAGGTCGGCCTGGAGGGCGCCGAAAAACTGGACGCTCCTCTGAGTTTGGAGGAGCTGTCAGCTCTCCAGGGGGAAGTCCCCGGGGCTGGACGGGCTGACCGTGGAGTTCCACAGGGCGTTCTGGGGCATCCTCTCGTGGCCCGGTCTCCCTCCTCAGCACGGATTACAAAATCTTTGCCAGGGCCAAGTCTGTTCGCCTTGGCGCCGTGCTGGCCCGCATGATCCATCCCGACCAGTCCTACACGGTCCCGGGCCGGACCATTCACGATAACATCCATCTGGTCCGGGACCTGGTCCACCATTCCCAGAGGGCTGGTCTGTCGGTCGCCTTCCTTTCCCTGGATCAGGAGAAGGCGTTCGACAGGGTGGATCACGAGTATCTTTTCGGGACTCTGCGCGCTATCGGGTTCGGGACGCATTTCGTCGCCCGGATCCGACTTCTGTACGCTGCCGCGGAGTGTCTGATTAAAGTTAACGGGTCCTTGACGGTGCCCCTTCGCTTCGGGAGGGGGGTGCGTCAGGGATGCCCCATGTCCGGCCAGTTATATGCCATTTGCGTGGAGCCTTTCCTGCGCCTCTTGCGGAAGAGGTTGGCGGGATTGGCTCTGCGAGGGCTGGGCGTGGAGGTGGTCCTCTCGGCTTACGCCGATGACGTGCTCCTCGTGGTCACGGATCCCGTTGACTTGCGGAGGATGCGGGAATGCCAGCAGATTTACTCGGACGCATCCTCCGCCAGGATCAACTGGGGGAAATGTTCTGGACTCCTGGTGGGTCAGTGGCAGGTGGACTCTCTGCCGGAGGAGTTCGGGCCCTTCGCCTGGAGCACCACGCACCTCCTCTACTTGGGAGTCTACCTCAGCCCGGCCGAGGACGCCTGGCCGGCGAACTGGCACGAGCTGGAGGCCAAAGTCACCGCTCGCTTAGGACGCTGGACAGGATTGCTCCGAGTGTTGTCCTACAGGGGTCGGGCGTTGGTCATAAACCAACTGGTGGCCGCCATGTTGTGGTACCGGATGGTTACTCTGATCCCCCCCCCTGCGTTTGTCGCCAAGATACAGAAGAAGCTCGTCGACTTCTTCTGGAACAACAGGATACACTGGGTCGCTGCCGCGGTTCTGAGTCTCCCGCTTAAGGAGGGCGGTCAGGCGTTGGTGTGCCTCCGCACCCAGGCTGCGACTTTCCATCTTCGGACGCTGCAGAGATACCTGTACATTGAGAATCCTCCAAGATGGTGTGCGCTGGCGACGTATTTTTTCCGCCAGCTGCACGGCCTCAATTACGACACGCAGCTCCTGTTTTTGGAGGTGAGCGGCAGGCGTGAGAGCCTGCAGGAGCGGCCTGTCTTTTACCAGGAACTACTATGGGTTTGGAACTCCGTCGCCTCCAGGCGGAGCTCTCCCCCGTCAGGAGCGGCGGCTGTCCTCTGGGAGCCGCTGTTCAGGAATCCGCACCTCCACGTCCGCGAGTTCGGGTGGCTGGCGGAGCGTAGGGCTGTGCCTGGCAGGGTGACTAGAGTCGGGGACCTACTCGATGGCGGAGGAGCGGGCTGGATGGTGCCAGAGGAGCTGGCGCGACGCATGTCATGGGACGACATCCGGCTCGCGGACAATGCCATCGGGGCGGTGAAAGCGATGTTGCCCCCCGGTGCCACGAGGTGTGTCGAGGCGGCTCGGGCACGTGGGGAGATCCCGTCCGAGCTTACTCCCGTTCGGATGGAATTCCTTATCGGCGCCTTGCCCCGAAACTCCCCTCGGGGATCGGCGCCTCACAACTTGAGCCGTCTCGAGAAAATACCCTCCGTGCTTTTTCATTCTGCGCAGAGGGGTTTCCTGTACGGGCTGCTCTTGCACACCTTCCACTTTGCCGTCTTCGCCTGCCATCCGGACACGCCGTGGCGTGCCGTTTTACCTCCGGACGGAGGCGGAGTTCCCCAATGGGGGGCTCTCTATGCGGGAGTCCTCCCCTGTTCTATCGGGGACTTGGCCTGGAGGGTGTTGCACAGAGCAGTTCCGTGCAATAGATTTTTAAGCAGGTTTACGGACTCCCAGACCGCTTGTTTGTTTTGCGGTCTGGAGGAGTCCGTTTTTCACGTGTACACGGGGTGTGAGAGGTTGCAGCCCCTCTTTCACTATTTGAAGGGGCTGCTCCTCAAATTTTGGTTGCACTTCAGTCCCACGCTCCTGATCTACGGTCACCCAGTGCGGAGGGGAGCGGCCAGGTCGGAGGACCTCCTCGTGTGCCTGCTCCTGGGCCTGGCCAAGAAAGCCATTAATTGGTCCAGGCAGCGGGCGGCCGAGGGGGTCGTCCGGCCGGATTGCCTCCCTCTCTTCCGCGGCCATGTTCGCGGCCGGGTGGCCCTGGAGATGGAGCACGCGGTGTCCGCCGGCGAGCTCGAGCTCTTTCGTGACCGGTGGGCGCCGCGGGGACTGGAGTGCGTAATCGATTTAAGAGGCCAAATTTTAATTTGATTAAACGGGTTATTTAAAGGGTTTATTTGTTTAAGGGTTTATTTTTTGGGTTTATATATAAGAGGTGAAGGTGCCATCTAGAGGTTACAAAAAGGAACTGACTGGCACCCTCACAGGACCCGCTCCCCAAGGAACGGCTCCTGATGTGTGGCAGCTCTGAGTGGAGAAGGCTGTGCTGCTGAGCTGCTCCTGCTGCTGTGGGGATAGAGTGTGTGGTTGCCTTGGCCTGGGAGTGGAGTGGAGAGGAAGGAGTGACCCCAGGCCACCACTACCAGCAACCTAAAACCATCTACATCATCTACAGAGGTGCCTGGAGAGGGAGGAGTAGAGGACAGAGGAGGAGGCCAGTTTTACAACTACAGGAGGCCTTCCATCACTGCCTCCCAACTTGGCCTCCAGCCCAGGAGAGGGAGAGAGGGGAGAGAATACCACTCCGCTACAACTCGGAAGGAGGGGAGGAGCTGCTGCAACTTTCAAACATCTGCAGGTGGGTGTCTTTGTGCACTCCCCTAAAGACTTTGCATTGTAGGCGGGGGGAGGAAGGAAGACGGGCCGGAAGCCTGGCCTAGGTTGGCTGGAGCCTGCCCAGGTGAAGCTTGTTTCTGCACGTCGAGAAGACCTGGTGTGGGCTGAGCCTGGGCTTTTTCCAGCCTGCCCAGGTGAAGACGTCTTCTCCCCCTGCCCGAAGAGCTGCTTAAGACTTTGTTTTTTCCACCCAGCCGACGCCCACCCACCGACCAACACCTTAAGTGAAGACCCTGCCTTTGCGGCCCCCCCCCCTCTCCTTCCCATCCCCCTCTTTCTCTCTCCTTGTCCTCTCTCTGCCTCTCCAAAAGGCACCTCTTTAATTCTTTCCTAATTACCCATTGAGCAGAGGGAAGGAAGGGCCCTCTCCCAATTGACACCATTAAGGGGAGAGGCTGCCCAGTTAATTTACACTCCCTCTGCTCTGGGAAGACTTCTAAAACCGAGGCCATTAACACCTTCAGGCCTGTGACTTTTGGGGTGTGTGTAGCTCTTTTTTAAGATCCACCCCACTATGGCATCTACATCCGCGGCGGCGACGGGGCCGGCGAGAACTTATGCGGCGGCGGCGGCCAAAGCCTCGGCCGCTCCCGCTGCTGCTGCTGCCCCGTCGCCGTTCCGCTTGATGACCATCAAGCTCGGGGTGAAGAGCTACACCCACCCCGACATGACTATTGAGGCGTGCGTGAAGGCTATGGCCGGGGTTGTCGGCCCTCCGGCCATAGTCGCCGCCTCAAAAATGTACGGGAAGGCTGTCTTCTTCCTGGAGTCCGAGCGGGCGGTGGCCCTGGCCATCGCCCAGGGGCTCACCGTGGGCGGGACTTTCCTGCCGGTGGACCCGCTGGAGGCCACCGCGCAGAGGGTCGTTCTGTCGAACGTCCCGCCCTATATCACCGGTGAGCTCCTCCTCCCCCACCTACGTCAACTCGGGGAGGCGAGGTCGGGGATTTCCCCGATCCCGCTCGGGCTCCGGGAAGGCAGCCTTCGCCATGTCTTCTCCTTCCGGCGCCAGGCCTTCGTCCAGCTGGCGCGGGAGGGGGAGACAGACGGGGCTTTCACGGTCCTCCACGGGGGGACCCCGTACCGCGTCTTTTGGACCACGGACGGCGTGCGGTGCCACGCCTGTAGGGAGGTGGGGCACGTGCGGAAAAACTGCCCCGCCTCCAAGGCCACCAAGTCATCCGGCGCGACCGAGGCTGGCGCCGCCGCCGCTCCTCCCTCCGGGTCTAGCCGCGCCCCCTCCCGAACAAAAGCTAACGGGGCACGGTCGTCGTCGGAGGCCGTCGTCATCCAGGCCTCCGGCGGGGGGGAGGAGGGAGGTCCGGTCGCGAGAAAGGCGCTGGGGAAGACTAAACACCGTAGGGTGTGTCCCCCCGCGGAGGGCGTCCCCCACATTATGGAGCCCCTGACGCCGGAGAGCGTCGCCGCGATAATCGCGGAGTGCGGAGAGGGGGGGGCCCTCGTGGCCGAGCCTGTGGCCGTGACCGCCGAGGCGGTAATGCCAGAACCTGCGGCCGGGCTCGGGCCCGGGGGTCCCAAAGAACTCGCTCCTCCGGAAGGAGCAGGGGAGGCCCCTGAAGAAATGGAGACCTCCCTTTACCCCTCCGCGCTCAAAAGAAGGCGCGACCCCCTGGATGAGGAGGAGGACCGGGAGGAGGAAGGTCCCTCCGGTCAGGGGGAGTCGTCGCCCGCCGTGGGCGCTGCGCCCCACCCCACCGCTGACACCATTACGGGCGAACGGCAGGGGTCGCCTGTCCCTGAGGAGGCTGAGGCAGAAGCGTCTGCCCGGCTCGTGCCTCCCGGGGATGGGGACGAGACCCTGCCCATGGGGGAGGTCGCGGAACGAGCCGCGGCGGAAATAGATCCACTGCTGGTGGCTTTGCCCCTCGACGGGTCGGGCGGCCAGGGGACCGGGCCGGGCGAGTCCTCTGATGATGAGCTCGCCCAGAGCGGCCCGGACCTTTCCCAGGTGCTGCTCGACTTCGTCGAGGTTTGTGGGAAAATTACCCCATCTGCTGGGTCGGAGGCCGGTGGCGTGGCGGAGGGGGACCCTCCGTCTGTGTCTCCGGCGCCGGGCGACTTGGAGATGATCGGGTACACGTGTTCTCCCGTCTCTCCGGTCTCTCCGGTCGTTCCGGTGCCTGGGGCGGAGGGGGTCTCCGGCCCGCCGCCGCCTTCTGGCCCGGCCCCCCTAAAGGAGCCCGGGGGGGAATCCTCCGCTACCGATCCTGGGGGTGGGATCGGGGCAGAGGCAGGGCCGGCTGTCGCGGCCGGGCCGCCCGACGCGCACTGCGTGGCGGACGGTTCGGCCGCCGGTGGCGACCCCCCAGAGGAGGACGGGGACTCGGTGGTGGGGGCGGAGGAAGACTTAGAGTCCATTGCCGACGAGGCGATGGATGACCTCGCGCCCCTCGCCAGGACCCCCCTCGTTCTTATTCCCATCGGGGAGCTCCGGGAATTTGTGGCCACGAGCCAGGGTCGCCGCAGGACCCAGCAGGCCCTCGACAGATGGTCGGGGCTGGCGCTGCTCGTCGGGTCGGCCCGCGTCGCCTACAAGACCATGGGTGCGGACGCGGGCGTGAGCCCGTCCGAGCTGTGTCGGTTCCGAGCATTCCTCACCGGGCTGCTAAGGGAGTGGCGGTCGACTAGCGGCCGCCCTCCCTTCCCCCGTTAGTTTTAAGTAGGGGTTGGTTCTGCTTCTGAAATGAAGATAACCATAGCCAGCCTCAACGTCAACGGCAGCAGGGAGGCTAGCCGCAGATTTAATAACTTTTCGGTCCTTCGGGACGGGAAGTATGCGGTGTGCTTCCTGCAAGAAACCCACACCGTTCCGGGAGACGAGGCTACGTGGCTCCTGGAGTGGCAAGGGGGGGTCAACATGAGTCACCTCTCCAGTGTTTCCAGTGGGGTGGCTATCTTGTTGGCCCCGCATTTTCAGCCGGAGATCTTGGGGGTCAAGGAGCTCGTGCCGGGCCGCTTGCTCCAGGTCACCGTTCGTCTGGGGGGCGTGCCGTTCCATCTAGTGAACGTGTACGCCCCTGGGGCCGGTGCGCAGCAAGCGCGCTTCTTTGAAGAAGTGTCCACTCTTTTGGGCTCCATCGACGCGGGCGAGTGCGTCGTCCTCGGGGGGGATTTTAATTGTACCCTCGAGGCGAGGGACCGCACGGGTACCCAGCCGAGCCCGGCGTCGGTGGGGAAGTTGAGGGACCTGGTCGGGTCCCTCGACTTGGTGGACGTCTGGCGTAATCTCCATCCCGACTCCAGCGCCTTCACTTTTGTGAGGTCTGGGGGAGGAGCGTCCAGGATCGACCGCCTCTACATTTCCCGGGCGTACGTCTCCTGCGTTCCGACGGCTTCCGTGCGGCCGGTGCCATGCACGGACCACCACCTGGTGTGGGCGGAGCTCGTGCCGCCGCGCGCCGGGGGGCGGTCCGCGTACTGGCACTTTAACAACCTGCTGCTGGAGGACGCGCGGTTCCGGGATTCGTTCGGTCGGTTCTGGGCCGGCTGGAGAAGGAAGCAGGGGGGCTTCCCCTCCTTGAGGCTATGGTGGGATGTGGGCAAGGCTCACATCCGTCTCTTCTGTCAGGAGTACGCAAAGGGGTCGACCAAGAGGCGGGAGGCCAGGGTCGGGCAGTTGGAGAAGGAGGTGCTCGACCTGGAGTCCCGTCTCGGTCAAGTCGCCGAGGACCCGGCCCTGCGGCTGGCGTACGAAGAGAAGAAGGGCGCGCTGAAGGACCTGCGGCTCGTCGGGTCCCGAGGCGCGTACGTGAGGTCGCGGATCCAGTTCCTGCGGGACCTGGACCGCGGCTCCCCCTTCTTCTACTCGCTGGAAAAAAGACGGGGGGTCCGTAAGCAGCTTTTGGAGCTGCTGGCCGACGACGGATCTCCGGTCTCGGATCCGGAGGGAATCCGCGTGGAGACCCGCGCCTATTACGGGGCTCTGTTCTCTCCGGATCCATCCAGCGAGGACGCGCGCAGAGTTTTGTGGGAGGACCTGCCGAAGGTCGGCCTGGAGGGCGCCGAAAAACTGGACGCTCCTCTGAGTTTGGAGGAGCTGTCCGGCGCCCTCCGCCAGCTCTCCAGGGGGAAGTCCCCGGGGCTGGACGGGCTGACCGTGGAGTTCCACAGGGCGTTCTGGGGCGTCCTGGGGGGCGACTACGTGCGGGTCCTTGGGGAATGTCTGGCGACCGGGGAGATGCCCCTCTCGTGGCGCAGGGCGGTGATCGTCCTGCTGCCTAAGAAGGGTGATCTCCGCCTCCTCAAGAACTGGCGCCCGGTCTCCCTCCTCAGCACGGATTACAAAATCTTTGCCAGGGCCATGTCTGTTCGCCTTGGCGCCGTGCTGGCCCGCATGATCCATCCCGACCAGTCCTACACGGTCCCGGGCCGGACCATTCACGATAACGTCCATCTGGTCCGGGACCTGGTCCACCATTCCCAGAGGGCTGGTCTGTCGGTCGCCTTCCTTTCCCTGGATCAGGAGAAGGCGTTCGACAGGGTGGATCACGAGTATCTTTTCGGGACTCTGCGCGCTTTCGGGTTCGGGACGCATTTCGTCGCCCGGATCCGACTTCTGTACGCTGCCGCGGAGTGTCTGATTAAAGTTAACGGGTCCTTGACGGCGCCCCTTCGCTTCGGGAGGGGGTTGCGTCAGGGATGCCCCATGTCCGGCCAGTTATATGCCATTTGCGTGGAGCCTTTCCTGCGCCTCTTGCGGAAGAGGTTGGCGGGATTGGCTCTGCGAGGGCCGGGCGTGGAGGTGGTCCTCTCGGCTTACGCCGATGACGTGCTCCTCGTGGTCACGGATCCCATTGACTTGCGGAGGATGCGGGAATGCCAGCAGATTTACTCGGACGCATCCTCCGCCAGGATCAACTGGGGGAAATGTTCTGGACTCCTGGTGGGTCGGTGGCAGGTGGACTCTCTGCCGGAGGAGTTCGGGCCCTTCGCCTGGAGCACCACGCACCTCCTCTACTTGGGAGTCTACCTCAGCCCGGCCGAGGGCGCCTGGCCGGCGAACTGGCACGAGCTGGAGGCTAAAGTCACCGCTCGCTTAGGACGCTGGACAGGATTGCTCCGAGTGTTGTCCTACAGGGGTCGGGCGTTGGTCATAAACCAACTGGTGGCCGCCATGTTGTGGTACCGGTTGGTTACTCTGATCCCCCCCCTGCGTTTGTCGCCAAGATACAGAAGAAGCTCGTCGACTTCTTCTGGAACAACAGGATACACTGGGTCGCTGCCGCGGTTCTGAGTCTCCCGCTTAAGGAGGGCGGTCAGGCGTTGGTGTGCCTCCGCACCCAGGCTGCGACTTTCCGTCTTCGGACGCTGCAGAGATACCTGTACGTCGAGAATCCTCCAAGATGGTGTGCGCTGGCGACGTATTTTTTCCGCCAGCTGCACGGCCTCAATTACGACACGCAGCTCCTGTTTTTGGAGGTGAGCGGCAGGCGTGAGAGCCTGCGGGAGATGCCTGTCTTTTACCAGGAACTACTATGCGTTTGGAACTCCGTCGCCTCCAGGCGGAGCTCTCCCCCGTCAGGAGCGGCGGCTGTCCTCCGGGAGCCGCTGTTCAGGAATCCGCACCTCCACGTCCGCGAGTTCGGGTGGCTGGCGGAGTGCAGGGCTGTGCCTGGCAGGGTGACTAGAGTCGGGGACCTACTCGATGGCGGAGGAGCGGGCTGGATGGCGCCAGAGGAGCTGGCGCGACGCTTGTCGTGGGACGACGTCCGGCTCACGGTCAATGCCATCGGGGCGGTGAAAGCGATGTTGCCCCCCGGCACCACGAGGTGCGTCGAGGCGGCTCGGGCACGTGGGGAGATCCCGTCCGAGCTTACTCCCGTTCGGATGGAATTCCTTATCGGCGCCTTGCCCCGAAACTCCCCTCGGGGATCGGCGCCTCACAACTTGAGCCGTCTCGAGGAAATACCCTCCGTGCTTTTTCATTCTGCGCGGAGGGGTTTCCTGTATGGGCTGCTCTTGCACACCTTCCACTTTGCCATCTTCGCCTGCCGTCCGGACACGCCGTGGCGTGCCATTTTACCTCCGGACGGAGGCGGAGGTCCCCAATGGGGGGCTCTCTATGCGGGAGTCCTCCCCTGTTCTATCAGGGATTTGGCCTGGAGGGTATTGCACAGAGCAGTTCCGTGCAATAGATTTTTAAGCAGGTTTACGGACTCCCAGACCGCTTGTTTGATTTGCGGTCTGGAGGAGTCCGTTTTTCACGTGTACACGGGGTGTGAGAGGTTGCAGCCCCTCTTTCACTATTTGAAGGGGCTGCTCCTCAAATTTTGGTTGCACTTCAGTCCCACGCTCCTGATCTACGGTCACCCGGTGCGGAGGGGAGCGGCCAGGTCGGAGGACCTCCTCGTGGGCCTGCTCCTGGGCCTGGCCAAGAAAGCCATTAATTGGTCCAGGCAGCGGGCGGCCGAGGGGGTCGTCCGGCCGGATTGCCTCCCTCTCTTCCGCGGCCATGTTCGCGGCCGGGTGGCCCTGGAGATGGAGCACGCGGTGTCCGCCGGCGAGCTCGAGCTCTTTCGTGACCGGTGGGCGCCGCGGGGACTGGAGTGCGTAATCGATTTAAGAGGCCAAATTTTAATTTGATTAAACGGGTTATTTAAAGGGTTTATTTGTTTAAGGGTTTATTTTTGGGTTTATATAAAAGAGGTGAAGGTGCCATCTAGAGGTTACAAAAAGGAACTGACTGGCACCCTCACACCCTGAATGCTCTCCATTGCTCCGTCACTGCTTTACACTGCAATTGGTTTTTCCATTCTGCTTCTGCTAGGTCCCTTCTTAAATCACTGAAATTAGCTCTTCCACAGTTTAGCATTTTTATCTTCGATATTTTTTGGCCTCTTTCCATAATTACTTTAAACCGACTTATACTGTAGTCACTGTTAGCTAGAGGATCTCCCACTGTAACACTTTATGCTTGTCCTACTTCATTTCCCAGAACCGGATCCAACACTGCTTCCTTTCTTGTTGGACCAAGACATATTGGTCGAGAAAGTTACCCTGAGCACATATCAGAAGATCTTCTCCTTCCCTACACTTAGCAATATGTCTATATTAGGGTAAGTAAAATCTCCTAATATTATTACTAAATTTTTATTACATGCCTTTAAAATTTTCCGACAGATTTGCTCATCTATCTCCTTCTCACTGTTTGGAACTCTATTTAAAAAATAATCCCCCTCCGTTCCTCAACTCAAGCTAAATAGGTTTAGTCCTAGAATCATCTAACAAATCCTTGCTATTTATGTAAGAGTTCACAAATATTAATGTGAATGTGAGCAAATTGTTTTACTCACCTTTATCAGTTAGAGCTTCAATTATTTGTTTCATTTCTGAATGAAAAATCAAAATCATGAGCTTTAATTTTCTATCGTGAACTCGATGTACTTCTACATTTACTGCTTTCTTTTTTCCTGTTGTACATTAATGATCCCAAATTCCTCGCAGGTTGGAAATTACTACTTGCTATACTGCAACTAATCTATCTGTATGACAATGCGTTGTGAGCTATAGTTTCAATATTTTGGCTCAAGAGTAAAGAACAGTGCATTGACCGATAACTCTAACCAAACAATCCCACCTGAAATTGCCGATTTCAAATCAGACACCAGTATTAGAGTGTCAGGTATACTATTAACTTTGGACGATAATGTAAGGTGAACGATATCGAATCAGCCGTCCATTTCACTTTAGTTGAAAGGAAAACTAGGTGGGCAATCAGATATTGTCTAAAAGACAAAATTACCCCCTCAAATACCTTTCATTGACTACAGGTTCAAATATTTTTGTGTGGCGTCTAAAAGGCGGGAAGAAACTCGAAAACATGAGCTTTAATTTTGTATCGTGAACTCGATGTATTTCTACATTTACTGCTTTCTTTTTTCCTGTTGTACATTAATGATCCCAAATTCCCCGCAGGTTGGAAATTATTACTTGCTATACTGCAACTAATCTATCTGTATGACAATGCGTTGTGAGCTATAGTTTCAATATTTTGGCTCAAGAGTAAAGAACAGTGCATTGTTCCATGCGGCTATTCAATTGAAAATTCACCCCATCATATTACGCAACACACACTGGGATAGAACCTGGAAATTCCTTGCTCTCATTGGCTGAACTTTGATTTAGATAGAAGGTCAAGCTCTCTGATGAGCACTTCAGTTTGGTAAAATGGATTCTGACACTCTCCATATGCATTTCTGGTACCAATTGGCAACGTTTAGTTGTATTAAAGTGAATATGAATATCTCCTAATGCCCGGTATAAAAAAAACCTAGCTTTGCAGCACAAATATATTCCTGGTCGCATTTTGTTTAACTGTTTTCCTAAAATGCAGGAATTGGTTCATATTGCTAAATGTTACATATTTTCTCAATAATATACCTTCCTCCTTTTCACTAAGCATGCTTTCTGATAGGGAAGTAACAAAAATTGGAAATAAACAATGAAACCAATACATGTGAGTTAGTTTGCGCATTATGGAACACATCTATTCATGACATATTAAATATTGCAAAATTGAATAATTAGCAGAAACTGTGAATATTGCAGCATATATACAGGACTGTCTCTTGCTACAGGGGTTTTGCTGACACGAGCTAAAACCTGGTTACAGTTTTATAAAACAACATTTTTATTGTTATAATGGAGAAAACCATTTTAAGAGCAAAACAATGTATGTTTAATGGCTAATAACAACAGAAAATGCTGGAAAAACTCAGCAGGTCAGGCAACATCCGTGGAGAGAAATTTGAGTTGACGTTTCGGGTTGGACCCTTCTTCAAAACTGGAAAGAAAAGAAACTAGATCGGAGGCAGGGCTGCGATCGGACAAAAGAATAAAAGAAACAAAAGAAGTAAAAGAGATTAGAAGCTAGACGAGATGGTAATAGGCTGGGATTAGCTGTAAAGTTTAATGGCTACCTTGCTGTTAGATATTACCTGCATTTCTTAAACATTCCACTAGTTTTGCAATTTCTGTAACGCATACATATGGCATAGGAAGTTATATCAATTAATTTCACTTTCTAAAGTTTTAGTATTTATTTCTATTCATCGAAGGGTGGTCTAATTAATCGACGATATTCATTGCCAAATTGAGAACAGTGAGCTGTAAGTAATCTGGAAATTAAATTCGGATAGTTTCTATAATGTGCCGCAATCCACAACAGCTGGAGAAGCTGCAAAACAGGACTACATGCATGCTAAAAAGCGGAAGCAGCATGCTATAGACAGAGCTAAGTGACCCAACAATCAACGGATCAAATCAAAGTTCTGCAGTCCTGCCATATCCAGTCGTAAATGGTGTTGGACCAGTTAACAGCTAACAGGAGGAGAAGCCTCCATGCACCTCGCCATCCTCAATGATGGAGGAGACCAGCACATGAGTGTAAAAGACAAGCCTGAAGTGTTTCAAACCATCTTTGGCCAGAAGTGCCAAGTCGATGATTCATATCGGCCTACTCCTGAGGTACCCACCATGAAAGAAGCCAGGCTTCAGCAAATTCGATTCACTCCACGTGATATCAAGAAACGGCTGAGCACACTGGATACAGCAAAGTCTATGGGCGCCGACAACATCCCGGCTATCGTGCTGAAGACTTGTGCTCCAGAACTAGTCGCACCTCTAGCCAAGCTGTTCAAGTACACATACAACACTGGCATCAAACCGACAATGTGGAAAACTGCCCAGGTATGTCCTGTCAATAAAAAGCAGGACAAATCCAATCCAGACAATTACCGCCCCATCAGTCTACTCTCAAGCATCAGCAAACTGATGGAAGGTGTCATCAACAGTGCTATCACGTGGCATTTACTCAGCAATAACCTGGTCACTGATGCCCAGTTTGGATTCCACTAAAGCCACTCGGGGAGTCTCATCTCCTGACTCCCCAAAGCCTTTCCACCATCTACAAGGCACAAGTAAGGAGTGTGATGTAATACTCTCCAATTGTCTGGATGAGTGCAGCTGCAACAACAAGGAGCAGATAGAGGAACAGATATATAGGCAGATCAAAGAGAAGTGTAGTAATAATAGGGTAATAATAGTAGGGGATTTCAACTTTCCCAATATTAACTGGGATAGTTGAGTGTGAAAGGCTTAGAGGGTGTGGAATTCTTAAAGTGCACCCAGGAGAGCTTTTTGAGCCAGGATGAATAAACTCCTACAAGAGAGGGGGCGGTAGTCATGGAAAAGGACAAAGCTGAACCGAAAATAAAGGTTCTAAATTGGGGGCAGGCCGGTTTTAATATGATAAGGCAGGATCTGGCCAAAGTGGACTGGGATCAGCAACTTGTAGGAAAATCCACATCAGAGCAGTGGGAGACTTTCAGAAAGGAAAGAGAGAGAGTACTATGCCAACATGTTCCTGTAAAGGTCAAGGGTAGGACCAACAAATCCAGGGAACCCTGGATGTCAAGGGATATTCAAGAATGGATTAGGAAAAAAAGGGAGGCTTTTGGCATGTACAAAGGACTAAAAACAGTGGAAGCCCTAGAGGAGTATAGAAAGTGCAGGGGGGTAACTAAAAAATAAATTAGGGGAGCGAGGAGGGGGCATGAAGAAACACTGGCGGGCAAAATAAAGGAAAATTCCAAGGTGTTTTATAAGTATATTAAGGGTAAGAGGATAACCAGGGAAAGAGCAGGGCCCATTAGGGACCAACGTGGCAATCTGTGTGTAGAGCCAGAAGATGTAGGTGAGGTTATAAATTAATATTTTGCATCTGTGTATACAATGGAGATGGACAATGTAGGCATAGAAATCAGGCAGGGGGGTTGTCATATACTTGAACAAATTAGTATTGGGAGGGAGGAGGTACTAGCGGTTTTCGCGGGTTTAAAAGTGAATAAATCCCAAGGCCCAGACGAGATGTATCCCAGGCTGCTGTGTGAGGCAAGGGAGGAGTTTGCAGCGGCTCTAACATAAATTTTCAGAACCTCTCTGGCCACAGAGGCGGTGCCAGAGGACTGGAGGACAGCTAAAGTAGTACCATTATTCAAGAAGAGTAGTAGGGATAAACCAGGGAATTAGAGGCCAGTGAGCCTAACATCAGTGTTAGGGAAATTATTGGCAAAAATTCTGAGTGACAGAATTAGTCTCCAATGGAGAGGCAAGGACAAATCAAGGATAGTCAGCATGGCTTTGTCAGGGGGGGATCATGTCCAACCAATTTGATTGAAATTTTCGAGGTGGTGACTAGGTTTATGGATGAGGGTAGTTCAGCTGATGTAGCCTACATGGATTTCAGTAAGGCTTTTGACAAAGTTCCACATGGGAGACTGATCAAGAAGCTAAGAGCCCATGGGATCCAGGGGAATTTGGCGCATTGGATCCAACATTGGCTTAGTGGGAGGAGGCAGAGGGTTATGGCCGAATGTTGTTTTTGTAAATGGAAGCCTGTGTCTAATGGTGTACCACAGGGATCGGTGCTGGGCCCTTTCCTGTTTGTAGTTTACATTAATGATTTAGATATGAATGTAGGAGGTATGATCAGTAAGTTCGCAGATGTCATGAAAATTGGTAGAGTGCTAAATAGCGGGAGGGAAGCCTCAGGCTACAGGACGATATAGACTGGTTGGTTAGATGGGCAGAACAGTGGCAAATGAAATTTTACCCTGAAAATTGTGAAGTGATGCATTTTGGGAGGTCTAACAAGGCAAGGGAATACACAATGAATGGTAGGACCCTAGGAAGGACAGAGGTTCAGAGGGACCTTGGTGTGCATGCACATAGATCCCTGAAGGCAGCAGGACAGGTAGCTAAGTTGGTTCAAAAGGCATATGGGATACTTTCCTTCATTAGCCGAGGCAAAGAATATAAGAGCAGGGAGGTTATGATGGAGCTGTACAAAACACTAGTTAGGCCACCGCTGGAATACTGTGTGCAGTTCTGGCCGCCACACTATAGGAGAGGTGTAATTGCATTGGAGAGGGTGTAGAGGAGATTCACCAGGATGTTACCTGGGCTGGTGCGCTTCAGCTATGAAGAGAGACTGGACAAGCTGGGGTTGATTTCCTTTGAGCAGACAAGGCTAAGGGGGACCTGATTGAGGTGTACAAAATTATGAGTGGCATAGATAAGGTAGACAGAAAGGAACTTCAACCTTAGTAGAGGGGTCAGCAACCAGGGGGCATAGTTTCAAGGTAATGGGCAGGAGGTTTAGAGGGGATTTGAGGAAAAGCTTTTTCACCCAGAGGGTGGTTGGAACCTGGAACTCACTGCCTGAAAGTGTGGTAGAGGCAGGAACCCTCACAACTTTCAAGAAGCATTTAGATGAGCACTTGAAACGCCATAGCATACAAGGTTATGGACCAAGTGCTGGAAAATGGGATTCGTATAGACAGGACTTGATGGCCGGCATGGAAACGATGGACTGAAGGGCCTCTTCCTGTGCTGTATAACTCTCTGACTCTATGACTCTAGGAAGCTCTGCAGCATCCAGGACAAAGCAGCCCGCTTGATTGGCACCCCATCCACCAGCTTAAACATTCACTCCCTCCAGCACCGGCATACCGTGGCTGCAGTGTTCACCATCTACAAGATGCACTGCAACAACTCGTCAAGGCATCTTTGGCAGCGCCTCCCAAACCCACGAGCTCTACCACCTAGAAGGACAAGGGCAGCAGGCTCGTGGGAACATCACCACCTCCAATTTTCCCTCCAAGTCACACACCATCCTTACTTAGAAGTATATTGCCGATCCTTCATAGTCGCTGGGTCAAAACCCTGGAACTCCCTACCTAACAGCATTGTGGGAGTACCTTCACCACACAGACGGCAGCGGTTCAAGAAGGCGGCTCACCACTACCTTCTCAAGGGCAATTAGGGATGGGCAATAAATTCTGGACTTGCCAGCAACCCCGACATCGCATAAACGACTATAAAGAGCAGAAATATTTTTGGAAAAAGGAACTACCTTAAAATATCAGAAGAAGGAGTAATGACAAATTGTGTGCTAGATTTGCACCTTACCACGAAGTCTAAGACTGGCGTTGCAAATCGACTGCTCATATTTTGAGACATCTGATTTTAATACCAGCATGGTGCCATCGGCATGTAAGAAATTTATCCCAATAAGCAACATCGTCATGTGTAACAACTCGAGTGATTTTATCAGTGTGCGAAGACTTTACACATTTATTCTCATTGGGAAAGGAATAGGTAATTCACATGGTAGATCTCCGTTCCCCCTGGGTAGAAATCAGACAGATTGGATCATCTGACTTTTATAGAATTGATCAGTTTCTATAAAGAGCCATCTATTCTCTGTGCCTTAGTTGGAGTCCTGCAGCGAAGATCAAAATCTACTAATTGGCTAAGATCTCCATAACTGTGTCTTGAAAGAGTTTAATAACTGGGGTGGGGATGGGCGGGTGCCCCTTCCTAATGGATGGGAAATACAAACATAATAGAGAATGATTTTTGCATTGGGGCTCCACGTTCCTCCTGCGCTTCATAAACATTCATGACAAAGCATGCATGTAAAACCATGGCTGGCGGATTAGTTGGATTTTTAAATTGCAGCCTCATCGCAAAACTGGGTTGTGTGGTGTAAAATTCAACGTCGACAGAGGTGCAAAGCAAGAGGTAGCCCATCGGCCGTTTGTTATACATCCTGCCCGATTTTCCTTCTAAAGCATAATCAGGCGGGACACATAATGGCAGCCGATCTGCTACTATGCATTTTGCACCCATTGAAGTTAAACTTCACCTTCCTCTTGGATCATCATTGTAGAAACTATCGGATTGTTATTTCCATTCATCCCCAATGCCAGTTTTAGCCCTGGTATCAAGTTGAAAGTTTGCACCATGTATATTTTCTTTCACATATCAGATTTCCAGCATTGTTTCCTGTATGGAATTACCTTTTGTACTCATGGATTTGTACTTTGCTTCATCTTCAGCATCTTACACTTGGCTCGAATTGTTTTCTTCACAGGGCTCTGTTCCAATGTTGATGTACTCATCAAAAGGTGCTGCCATTTCAAAATCAACAACTGCACAAAACAAAACGATTTTTTTTTTTTATGGTGTTAATATGATCTATTGGTCGGAATTTCTCCCTTTCTGCAGTGGCCAATTTCTTCTAATTCGTTTGAATTGACAAGGAAATAAAGACCTGAAAAGAGATAACCAGTAATTTGGGGTAATTTTAACTTTTGGTGGCAGTGTATAGCAGGTGATCTGGGATTGGGTCACATATACTTTTGAATGTAATTTTAAAATTCAATGATAACATAAAAACAATATGATAATAAATCACATCCTAGTCCTTTATTGTTTTGGTAATGAACTTTAACATTTTCGTTTCTAGCCATTGAGATCATGACCTGTGAATTTTTACCAGATTCATGTTATCAAAAACACAGACATTTGTCTACGGTGGAAAACGAGATATATCATATTTTCCACCCAATATACACCCACACCCACGATTTTACTTTCGATTTGGAAAGCGAAATCGGGTATGTTGTATAATGAATGGCAGATATCGCCTGTTTACACTATCGTACAAAGTCAAACTTAATGGTAAGAACTCACTTAATTCGAATAAAGAAGATCAATATAAAATTCTGAGGTGGTAATTCAACTCTTGGTGATTGACATCTCCTGATCTGAAAAATCACCAAAAGTTAAATATCCCACCTCAGAATTTTAAATCGATCTTCTCATAATCTTTCATTTTCCAGAAGCATCCCTTAGGGCTCCAGGAAAGGATATCTGCCATGCTGGTCCCAGGAGTGTAAGAGACTGCTGGCACATGTCAATGCCATTCAAGAACCGGGCGCAGCAACGACACTTATGGATTCCCTTGACGAAAGCAGACGAACGTGATTGCGAGAAACTCCCGAAAATCTGGATTTCTCACACTTCAGCAGGAAATCCTGGAACCTGTTCTGCCGGCTTGGCACTGCCTCATTGCCCCCATGTGAGGGGCCAAGGATCAGTGTGACTGCCATTGTAGCCTGCCTCCTAAACAGCTCAAATATAATGACTACCACCGAAACCAAAGGCAGAGTGAAAAATCTACTTAAGCTCTCTCTGCAAAATCCGATCTGCACACCACCTTTTCGGTGGCCTTCACCACCGAAGAGTTGGACACAGCAATGACAACCAACAATTCTGGGAAGACCGCCGGGATCGATGGCATCTACCCAGAATCTTTCAAGATCCAGGGCCCAAATGACCGGATGTGGCTTGCCAAAATCACCTCCATCATCCTTGACACTGGGATAATCTCAAAAGTTTGGTGCCATTCCAAAGTCGTTGCCATACTAAAGCCAGGAAAACCAAACAACGATCCCAAAAGCTACCACCCCATCAGCCTTCAATCTACAAGGTTGTTGAATGGCTCATCTGTAATGAGATAAATGCGGCTTTGGAAGACGCCCTCCCAAAGGAGCAGGCGTGCTTCAGAGATGGAAGAAACTGCTCTGGCCAGGTCCTTGCACTCATTAGCAACATTGAAGCTGGGTTCCAAAAGCTGCCTTCATAGGCTTGTCATCGGCATACAACACTGTCTGGCACAACGGTGTGGTACTGGAGCTCTCAACAAAAATCCAATGCTGCAAGACATTTTGGAGTATCAACACTCTAACAAGCAACTGTAAATTCCACATCTATGTTGGTGGCAAGACCAGTCAAACTTGGACGCTTAACAATGGACTGCCACAGGGGTCACTACTGGCACTGGATTTTCTCAACATCCATACAGCGGACATGCCCTGTACCAAATCCCAGAAGGTCACATAGCACAGCTGAAGCAGGCATCAACGCTAGAGTAATCCGGTAGGACGCTAACAAAATACCTGTACCTATTGGAACCCTACTTCTGGACCTGTTGCCTCCGCCTCAATCCAGAGAAGAAAGTTCATCAGTGTAGTATGTGAACAGCAAAACCGCCAGAAAAGAACTCAACATTTCATTCTGCGGAAGAAGACTTACCCATGAACCCCACCCAAAATAACTGGTCGTCACCCTGGACAGGACAATCACCTATCGGCTTCATCTCACCAACACCGGACAAAAATTAAAATCCAGGGTAAGCCTGGTCTGGGAACTCGCTGGACCATCATGGGGAGCAGAGCCACAACACGTTACACCGCAATGATGACCTTATTCCACTCTGCTGCAGAATACTGCTCTGCCTCATGGTCCTGCAGCCGCCACACATAGATCGTGGACGTGCAGATAAATGCTGCCATGAGGACGGTGTCAGGGATCCCAAAGTCCATTGCAACTCAGTAGCTCGCGATTCGGCCCATATTGCCCCACCTGCCATTCGCCGGAATGCCACCATGCTCCATGATATGGAACAAAATCAGGAGCAATATCGATCTTCCCAGTCACAAAGACTTGAAAAACCCACCACAATAGTGCTCAAAATCACGCCAGCCATTCTGGTAAACAGCAGGCAATATTTATGCACCTGGTGTCGACCCATTATCTAAATGCATGGAATGGTGGGACGCATGGAACTAAATGAACCTACTTTTTATTACGGACCCAATAGCAGAGATCCCTGACTTCGACCTCCCTTGAAGACAGTGAACCGCTCTTAACCGGATCTGCACAGTGCATGGCCGAAGCAGCCATCTGCTTCACAAGTGAAAGATGAGGTACGACCCAAAGTGCGACTGTGGCCACAAGCCCCAGACCATAGAAGACAACAATCAGCCTGCCTACTAAGATCTGTTGCGGGAGTCACCTTACTTATCCACTCCGCATTTCAGGAGGCCAACGAATGGATATCTAAACTAGACAGCCCTTTCCCTTCAAGCGAAACAGCAACAAAAATAGGAATACGAATCAGGAAAGATCTAAATGGGTTGCCGATTCGCTATTAACCATATTGCACTACTGCATAAAGTAAAATTAACTTCCAATATTCTACTACACCTAAGTGATGCATTATATAAGTTTAGCATTATTTTATTTGTTGCTACACACTATGGCCTTATTGATAAGATGTACTCTACCATATGCATTTTTCACAATATCCTCAACTCGCTTTCACATTTAAAGTTTGGTTAAACATAAACCCTAATTGTTACCAGAACAGAATCCAGACTTAAATTGTTTCTTCTTATCAAATGTAGATGATCTGGGATTTCAGGTTTTTGTAATTACAATGATGTTTTGCATTTTTATGTGTACAGCGTTCTTAGATTACGATGGTTCAATCCTATCAGAGGAACTATAATCTAATGAAACTCGGACAGCAAACCAGGCTTCATCGAAATGCACCTCATCGTATTTAGCGGAATTTTGCGTTACAATTATGAAATACTCGAAATTACGACGACTATGTAGGCTGAACCAGAAATATATGGCAACAGAGGAAGGTTTCCGAATGAAAAGAGCCGAAACATCTTGATATGGTGCTTTTCAAAATTAATGTGTAGAAGAAAGTTGATCTGATTATTTTAATCAGAGTAGACATAACGCCACTATTTATTAACTGTTTATTAGCGAAAATATTCACAAAAGGACATTAAATAAACATACCTTCGTTCTTTTAATGAACTCTGGACATAAATTTGAGCAAGCTGTATCCGGCCAACTGTTATGCTGAAATATTTAAAAGAAAAATAGATTCCACTCGAGTGATTCCTCAGATTAGGACTTTGTGGTGCATCAAATTTTTCAAAGTTTAATACAAATGGATTGTTTCTTTCAGGAAGGAAACTGTTGATTGTATCAAGTTGTAGTTGATAACATTCATGGCCACTTCAATTCTGTTGCAACTGGTATGATTGCAGAAATGCTGACACATTTTCCCCACGTCTGTTATCATTTTAAGAACACTATCTCTGCCGTTTTGCTGACAGGGAAGTTTAATTCTGAAAATTATATATTTTTTCCTTTGCTTGTCCCAAAATATTCCTGTTCTATATCGCAATGATTAATCTACAACTGTAAACATATCAGGTTAACTATACGTTAAGTCTAAATCCGTATTGGATTTGTATATTGTTTTTAAGTCTACAAAGCATTTTTCCCACACCCAGAGACAGAATCGCCTGACAGGTGATAGTTTGTTCACATCCAGCCTCTGCAATCTGTTTCTACACATGCTCTTTTGTGTTTCTTTACATTTTTCTTCAGCAATGAATAAAGTATTTTCCTCCACTTCGGATCCAATTTGGCATTCAAATTTTGTAATAAAGCAGTAATGGCTTGCTTCTGGTCGATATTTCTTGACTAAAATATCATTCCGTTTTAAATTTCTTGAATCCAGTTTTTAGAAAGTATTCTCTCTCGCAACTGATCAGTCCCACCCCTTGTAGGGGTTGGCCCTTGACCTAGGTGTGTGTGAAAATGTTCATGCTTATTCCTTGAGGAAGATTCTACAGAGTTCAAATGGAAAGGCCATTCGACAGCATAAATCCCTGTAATATCCTTAATGATTTCTGCATGTATATACATTATCTCAAATAGTCGTATAATTCGATAACATCCTTCAAGGTACAAGATAGCTAACTCATCATCCACCTGGAATCAATGGGCTTACATGGCAAATATACTTAAACATACACTACCAAACCATGGAGAGAGGATGAGATTTCATTCCCCCTGTCCTTTATGAGAAGCAAGCCTATAATGTGTCGGTAGTTTTTTGTTGTCTTTTCATGAAATATATCAAAGACAAAAACACAGGATAAATATACCGCATTTGTTAATTTTTATAAAAGTTTTCAGAACAACCTAATTATGTTAATGTTACTTGAGAGCGAATAACATTGCCAAATTTACATGAATTTTACTGAAAATGCAAAAATAGCGCTAGCTACGAACTAATGATTACAAAAGTAGCAGGAGACATAAATAGAGGGAAACCTGCCATCACAATTCAGACTAAAAATAGTGATCTACCAACAATTAAAAATGCTCTAATGCAAAATAGTACAGAAGATGACAACCGTGTAATCAAACAGGAATTTATTCTCCTCCAAAATAAGGCATTAAACAAAGAAGGATGAAGCTGTGTACTCCTCTTGAAAGTTTATCTATAATTACTAATTGCTAATTATTCAATAATAATTCATAGGCTTTTCATCCCATGATGCGGAGAGGCTACTAACACCTCATCTTTTAAAATGTCACATGTTGACAATGAACACAATGAAATGGGGTTACGCATAAAATGACAATGCGAATCGCCAAAAGGAAACCAAACTTTCCATTACAGTAAAAAATAATTAACCCGGTGCAGTGAATGAACTGGCAATGTTTTTCAACAAATGCAACAGTTCCCATTTTAAAGATGCCAGTTTTATACCATAATTTTCAAGACTTGACAGCAGTGGGGCGAAAATGGTCTTGGTCGGTAGGCCAAAATGGGGGTGAGCAATTCGGCATCCTGTGTTGCACTGCGTCAGGTTTTTGTTTCCATGATAGCTGCTGAATCGTTATTGCCCGTTTTGCGCTACAGACCTATACCAATTTCACCACCTGTAGTCAAAGTTGTCTGAATTTGTGTAACACTCCGAGCAAAGCACCCCTCAAATTCAGCGAATGAGGCCCGACCAGAGCGGACCTGCGAGCGAGCAGCTGAGGAGTTTCAAAAACCGGTGGCAGTTGAGGAGCGGCGGCTGATTCAGTGAACAAGGCCCGACCAGAGCGGACCTGCGAGCGAGCAGCTGAGGAGTTTCAAAAACCGGCGGCAGTTGCGGAGCAGCAGCTGATTCAGCGAACGAGGCCTGACCAGAGCGGACCTGTGAGCGAGCAGCTGAGGTGTTTCAAAATCCGGCGGCAGTTGGGGAGCGGTGGCTGATTCAGTGAATGAGGCAGACCAATTCAACAGCAGGGGAGAGAGGTAACAATTAATCAAAGTGTGACGTCACCAGGAAGCAGGTAAGTGATTGGTTGGTGAGTATTTCTCTCTTTTTTTTAAACTTTAACTCTGGTTTATAATTTCTAAGGTCTCTCTAGTGTAGCAGGGACTGTTGGTAAACCAGTTAACTGTAGTGTAATTAGTGGGATTGATTGATTTAATTTAAATTCAATTAATTAAAGGGTAAGTCATGGCAGGACAGCCGGGCCCCGTGATCTGCTCCTCCCCTGGGAACTCAGGGACACTTCCTGTGTCCCTGACAACTACATGTGCAGGAAGTGCATCCAGCTGCAGCTACTGACAGACCGCATTGCGGTGCTGGAGCTGCGATTGGATACATACTGGAGCATTCACGATGCTCAGGACATCGTGAATAGCACATTTACGGAGTTGGACACACCGCACGTAGAGGTTGGACAGGAAGAAAGGGAACGGGTAACCAACTAGCAGAGTACTAGGCGCAGGCACGTAGTGCAGGGGTCCCCTGTGAACATCCCCCTCTCCAACAGATACAACACTTTGAGTACTGTTGAGGGGGATGGCTTATCAGAGGAAGGCAGCAGCAGCCAACTTCCTGGCACCAGGGGTGGCTCTGCTGCACAGAATGGGAGGAAAAAGAGGGGTAGAGCTATAGTAATAGGGGCTTCAATTGTAAGGGGAATAGATAGGCATTTCTGTGGCCGCAAACGAGACTCCAGGATGGTGTGTTGCCTCTCTGGTGCAAGGGTCAAGGATGTCTCCGAGCGGCTGCAGAACATTTTGGAAGGGGAGGGTGAACAGTCAGTTGTCGTGGTGCATATAGGCACCAATGATATAGGTAAAAAGCGGGATGAGGTCCTAAAAGCGGAATATAGGGAGTTAGGAGATAAATTAAAAAACAGGACCTCAACGGTAGTAATCTCAGGATTGCTACCAGTGCCACGTGCGAGTCGGAGTAGAAATAGAAGGATACTTCAGATGAATACGGGGCTAGAGGAATGGTGCCAGGGGGAGGGATTCAAGTTCCTGGGACATTGGAACCAGTTCTGGGGGAGGAGGGACCAGTTCAAACCGGACGGTTTGCACCTGGGCAGGGCTGGAACTGATGTCCTAGGGGAAGTGTTTGCTAGTGCTGTGGGGGAGGGTTTAAACTAAAATGGCAGGGGGTTGGGAACCTGAGCAGGGAGACAGAGGAAAGGGAAACAAGGATAAAAGCAAAAGATAGGAAGGAGAAAAACAAAAGTGGCAGTCAGAGAAATCAACGGTATAAATCAAACATGGCAACAGTAAGTAATAATTCAATAGGTCTAAGAGCGTTAAAAAAACAAGCCTGAAGGCTTTGTGTCTTAATGCGAGGAGCATTTGTAATAAGGTGGATGAATTGGCTGCACAAATAGAAGTAAACAAATACGATTTGGTTGGGATTACGGAAACGTGCCTCAAGGAAGGCCAGGACTGGGAACTCAACATCCAGGGGTATTCGATATTCAGGAAAGATAGGCAAAATGGAAAGGGAGGTGGGGTAGCATTACTGGTTAAAGAAGAGATTAACACAATTGTAATGAAGGATATTAGCTCTGATGAGGTGGAATCTGTATGGGTAGAATTGAGAAATACTAAGGGGAAAGAAACGTTAGTGGGATTGGTTTATAGACCTCAAAACAGTAAGGCGGAGGTTGGGGATGGCATTAAAAGGGAAATTAAAGAAGCGTGCAATAAGGGCACAGCAGTCATCATGGGTGACTTTAATCTACTTATAGATTGGGCCAACCAAATTAGTAACAATACTGGGAGGAGGGAATCCTGGAGTGTTTATGGGATGGTTTCCTGGACCAATATGTCAAGGAACCAACCAGAGATCAGGCCATCTTAGACTGGGTATTATGTAACGAGAAAGGATTAATTAGCAATCTTGTTGTACGAGGCCCCTTGGGTCGGACTAATCATAATATGATCGAAATCTTCATTAAGATGGAGAATGAAGTAGTTGACTCGGAGACTAGGGTCCTCAATTTAAATAAAGGAAACTACGATGGTCTGACGAGCGAGTTGCGTAGGATTGATTGGGGAATGGCACTCAAAGGGTTGACGCTGGATAGGCAATGGCAAACATTCAAAGACCGAATGGATGAACTACAGAATTTGTTCATCCCAGTTTGGCATAAAAATAAAACAAAAAATGGGACCCAACCGTGGCTAACAAGGGAAATTAGGGATAGCATAAGGTCCAAAGAGAGGGCATATAAATTGGCCAGAAAAAGCAATAATGCTGAGGACTGGGAGCAGTTTAGGATTCAACAAAGGAGGACAAAGGGATTAATTAAGAAAGGGAAAATAGAATATGAGAGTAAGCTTGCAGGGAACATATAAACTGACTGTAAAAGCTTTTATAGATATGTGAAGAGAAAAAGATTGGTGAAGTCAAGCGTAGGTTCCTTGCAGTCAGAATTGGGGGAATTTATAATGGGGAACAAAGAAATGGCAGACCAACTAAATACATATTTTAGTTCTGTCTTCAGAAAGGAGGACACAAATAACCTCCCAGAGGTGCCGGGGAAAATAGGGTCTGCTGAAAGGGTGGAACTGAAAGAAATCAGTATTTGTAGGGAAATGGTGTTAAGAAAATTGATGGGACTGAAGGCCGATAAATCCCCAGGGCCTGATAATCTACATCCCAGGGTACTTAAGGAAGTGGCACTAGAAATAGTAGATGCATTGCTGGTCATCTTCCAGAACTCGATAGACTCTGGAACGGTACCCATGGATTGGCGGGTAGCTAATGTTACCCCACTATTCAAAAAAGGTGGTAGAGAAAAGGCGGGGAATTATAGACCAGTAAGCTTGACATCGGTAGTGGGGAAAATGCTAGAGTCCATTATAAAAGATGTAATAGCAGAGCACTTGGAAAGCAGTGACTGGATCGGACAAAGTCAACATGGATTTACAAAAGGTAAATCATGCTTGACTAATCTACTGGAATTTTTTGAGAATGTAACTGGTAAAATAGATAAGGGAGGACCAGTGGATGTGGTGTATTTGGACTTTCAGAAGACTTTCGATAAGGTCCCGCATAAGAGATTAGCATGCAAAATTAAGGCACATGGGATTGGGGGCAAGGTATTGACTTGAATAGAGAACTGGTTGGCGGACAGAAAGCAAAGAGTTGGAATAAATGGGTCGTTTTCCGAGTGGCGGGCAGTGACTACTGGGGTACCGCAAGGATCGGTCCTAGGACCCCAGCTGTTCACAATATATATTAATGATCTGGATGAGGAAATTGGATGTAATATCTCCAAATTTGCAGACGACACAAAGCTGGGTGGGAGGGTATGCTGTGAGGAGGATGTCGTGAAACTCCAGTACGATTTGGACAGGTTAGGTGATTGGGCAGAAACATGGCAAATGCACTATAATGTGGATAAATGTGAGGTTATCCACTTTGGTGGCAAAAACAGGAAGGCAGATTATTATCTGAATGGCAATAGATTGGGAGAAGGGGAAGTGCAAAGAGACCCGGGTGTTCTTGTGCACCAGTCGCTGAAGGTAAGCATGCAGGTGCAGCAGGCGGTTAAGAAGGCAAATGGTATGTTGGCCTTCATAGCAAGAGGGTTCGAGTACAATAACAAAGATGTCTTGCTGCAGTTGTACAGGGCCTTGGTGAGACCAAACCTTGAGTATTGTGTGCAGTTTTGGTCGCCTTACCTGAGGAAGGACGTTCC